>NW_010247252.1:397-6918 GCF_000690775.1 Eurypyga helias | reverse complement strand
CCAGTACCTGAAGGGTCCTACAAGGTATTTGGGAGGGGACTTTTTCCAAGGGCCTGTAGTGACAGGACAAGGAGTAATTGATTCAAATTGAACGTGAGGAGGCTTAGGTTAGATATCAGGAAGAAATTCTTCCTGGGGAAGGTGGTGAAACACCGGAACAGGTTGCCCAGAGAAGCTGTGGATGCCCCATTCCTGGAAATGTTCAAGGCCAGGCTGGATGAGGCTTTGAGCAACCTGATCTAGTGGAAGGTGTCCCTGCCCATGGCAGGTGGTTGGAAATGGACGTTCTTTAAGGTCCCTTCCAACCCAAAACATCCTGTGATTCTATGATTGTATGAACTTTTGATAGCTTTTATCCGTATAGCTTGTCAGTGGTAAGATTAAGAGGTAAAATTGGAGAGAAAAGTCAACAGAGTCACTGTGTGTCTTTTATTAGACATAAGAGAAATGTGGTATGAGTCAAGTTCATTGAAAAGTTCAGTTTTGGAAATGTCAGGGTAGAATTAGCTTCATGAAAATTCTAGGTTTCGTTTTCTGGGAAAGCTGACATGTGTCAAATATTCAAGAAGATAAAAGTTTCTTATTTAACATGTCAGCCATGGGAAAGTGAATGCAGACTGAAATGGTTCTGGCCAGGTTAAATCACTGATTCATAGTGCTCAAACACCCACTGTTTTGTTGTTGTGTTTAAAGATTTTTGAATCATAAAAATGTCATGGTGACTATAAACATGAAGTTCAGTGGATTCCAGGGAAAGGACTGCAGGACAAAGAGGGGGAAAAAGATATCTTAACGATGAACAATTTTTCACAGAAACTAGAGAACACTAGGAAGAAAATGTAGCTTGCTTTTCTACTTCTCTTATGCTGGTTTGATGCCAGTTTACATTAATGCAGTTCCTACCTTGTCATAAAGCAGAGATTCAGGGCTTCTTCGCCTTTATCTCCTCTCAGTCTATCTGCATTCTAAATAAGAAAACCAGCAAAAAGACATACATGTGTTTTTGTAATCTCTGGTAGGTCTGAGGAGGCTTGTTTCTAGTAAGGCTCCGTTCTCACCCCTGAGGCTAACTTGCACTGGGATGATAAGTTTATGAGCTTAGAGGACATGCAGACTATATCAAGCAGCCTACCTGGGGATGTTTTTTTCCACAGAACACAGCTTTGCCTATTTTTAAATGGCCTCGACTAGCCTTAGTCTATGAACTTTCTGATAATCAGAAAAATAATTATCTTAAAAAAAAAAAAAGTCTAGGCCTTAGCTCCATCTACATACTTTCAGCTGGGATGAATTTGTTTTTTCCTTTGTTTTTATTTTTTTTCAGTATGTCTGGTCTCTTACCATGTCCAGGCTCAGAGTCTTAATTCCTTCAGTAATTTAGGCACAGAGGAGGTGGGTATTGTCTATATTTTGGGTAGTGCCTTTTTGTTTTAACTAATTATTTTTTCACATTGTTCTCTTTTTGTTTTGCTTTGTATTTATTTCTTAACCTTTCCTATCCACATTTGTTAGCTTGGAGTAGAAAGTGCTCTACAGGGGTGGGCGGGGTGGTTCCCGGAGGTGGGGAGACCTGATGGACAGCAAAGATCGCTGGTAGCTCTCCAAGTGGGGATGACAGGGCTTGGGCATTGCCAGGAGCCACGATGGGGGATGTAAAAGGCCCCAGGGAATGCCTGTTGCTGGGACAGGTAAACAGAGTGAGTCATGGCAGTAGCACAGAGGGAGGGCGTAGGGGGCAATGATGGCAGAGCCCTGGTATCCCTTCGCTCTGCACCCACCGCCATGGGAACAGCTTCCCAGCAGAGTACATCTGGAGTGCTGTGTCCAGTTCTGGGCTCCGCAGTCCAAGAAAGACAGGGAACTACCAGAGAGAGTCCAGTGGAGGGCTACGGAGATGATCAGGGGAATGGAGCAGCTCTCATATGAGGAAGGGCTGAGCCTAGAGAAGACTGAGGGTGGATCTCATCAATGCTTATCAGTATCTGAAGGGGAGGTGTCAAGGGAATGGGGCCAGACTCTTTTCAGTGGTGCCCAGTGACAAGGCAAGGGGCAATGGGTACAAACAGGAACGCAGAAAATTCCATCTCAACATGAGGAGAAACCTCTTCCTTTTGAGGGTGTCAGAGCACTGGAACAGGCTGCCCAGATGTGGAGTCTCCTCTGGAGATACTCAAAACCCGCCTGGATACGTTCCTGTCCAACCTGCTCCAGGTGAATCTGCTTTGGCAGGGGCGTTGGACTAGATGGTGTCCAAAGGTCCCATCCAACCCTGCCATTCTGTGATTCTGTGAGACAGAAGACTGGAACACACCCTACCATCCCTGGGGCAGACCCCACGGCAGACTGGACTGAGGGTACAGGAGCTTCGCTTTCCTCTTTCCACCCAGCAGAACCAGGTCTCTTAAGGGACAGGGGGAAGTGGCAGCAAGTCCCTGCCTGGCACAGCAGGCAAGCCACCTCTGTGACAGCCACCTCCCTTTCCAAGAAAGCCCTGCAATTCAAACCAAGCAATAATGAGGATGAGGGTTCACTCAGTTTGGAGGTGTCACTGAGGTTAAGCTGACCTAGATTCTGAATCAAAACTGCATGCACAAGGAAGAAAAATTGGGTCATTGTCACAGGTGACTCTCTTCTGAGAGGAACAGGAGGCCCAATATGCAGACTGGAGCAACTAATGAGAGAAATCGGCTGTTTCACTGAGGCCCATGTTAAAGATGTGATGAGAAAACTTCTGACCCTGGTACAGTTCTCAGATTCCTATTGATTATTAATTTTTCAGGTAGGCAGTGATGAATTCATAACATGAAGTTTAAGAGTGATCAGAAGAGACTTCAGGGCCTTGGGATGCCTCGTCAAGGGATGAGGACCACAGTGGTGTTCTCCTCCATCCTTCTATTGGCAGGGAATGATGAAGGAAGAAACAGGATGAGTCAGCAGATGAATGCCTAGCTCTGAGACTGGTGTGCCAGCAGGATTTTGGGTTCTTTGGTCATAGATTGGTCTGTACAGCACCAGACTTACTAACAAGAAATGAGGAACTCCTGTCTCTGAGGGGAAGAAGGGTCCTGGCACAGGAGTTAGCAGGACTCATTGAGAAAGCTTTAAGCTAGTTTTGAAGGGGGAAAGGGATAAAACCAAGCTCACCAGAGACAGACCTTTGCTCTGCAATCTCGGTGGAGACAAGATATGAAAATCCATGTAGCAGCAAAGATGCAGGGGTTATTGATGTGCCAGGAATCAGGGAAGTGCCTGAGAATAATTTCAGAGGAATTGGGCTTTCTCCCACCAAAAAAGTGGCAGGTTCATTAGCCCAACTGAAGTGCATCTACACCAATGCACAGAGCATGGGCAACAAACAGGAGGAGCTGGAAGCCATTTTGCAGCAGGAAAACTATAGTATAGTTGTAGTCATGGAAACACGGTGGGATGACATGCATAACTGGAGGGTCACAATGGATGTCTATAAACTGTTCAGAAGGCATAAACAAGGAAGGAGAGGCCATGATGTAGCCCTGTAGGTTAGGGAGAGTCTCAGTTGCCTAGAGGTTAATGACGGTGATGACAGGGTTGAGTGTGGGTGACAATCAGAGTGGGGGCCAACAATGTAGATATGATGGTTGGACCCTGTTATAGACCACCCAACCAGGATGAAGAAGTAGATGAAATATTCTGTAAGCAGCTGGGGCAAGTCTGACAATTGCTAACCCTTGTCCTTATGGGGGACTTCAACCTAACAGATGCCTGCTGGAAATACAACACAACAGAGAGGGGACAGCCTCCTAGGTCCCTGTAGTGTGTGGAATATAAATTCCTGACACAACTGGTGAGGAACCCAACTAGTTAGTTCAGCACAACTGCCTTGGACTTCCAGAGGGCTGACTTTGGCTTTTTTAGGAGGCTGCTTGACAGGGTCCCTTAGGAAGCAGTCCTGAAGGGCAAAGGAGTCCAGGGAGGCTGGAATTCTTCAAGAATGTCTCAATGGCACAGGAACAGGTTCTCCCCATGTACCAAAGACAAGCTGGCAGGGAAGACCACCCTGGCTGAACAGAGGGCTTTGTCTGGAGCTCAGGAAAAAAAGGAGAGTTTACAAGTTCTGGAAGAAGGAGCAGGCAACTCGGGGAGAATACAAGGATACTGTGAGTTTTTTCAGGGAGAAATTTAGAAGGACCTAAGGCCAACCAGAACTTGATCAGGCCTCTGCTGTAAAAGGCAATAAAAATGTTTCTATAAATATGAAACAAAAGGGCTAAGAAGAATCTTCCTTATTTACTGGATGCTGGGGGGAAACATAGTGGTTAATGATGGGAAAAAAGCCGAGGCATCAGCATGGGTTTATAAAAGGCAGGTCTTGCTTGACAAGCCTGATATCCTTCTGTGACAAGGTGACCTACTTAGTGAATGAGGGAAAGGCTGTGGATATTGTCTACCTGGACTTCAGTAAAGCCTTGGACACCATTTTCCATGGAATTCTCCTGGGGAAAGTGGCCAAAAACTGGCTGCTCATGGCTTGGACAGATGTACTCTTTGCTAGGTGAAAACTGGCTGGACGGTCGAGCCCAAAGGGTTGTGGTCAATGGAGTTAAATCCTGTTGGTGTCTGGTCACAAGTGGAGTTCCCAGAGCTGAGTACTGGAGCCAGTTGTGTTTAACATCTTTATCAATGACCTGGATGAGAGGATGAGTGTAGCTGTGGTGCTTAGAGATATGGTTTGGTGGTGGACTTGGCAGTGTTAGGTTCACAGTTGGAGTCAATGATCTTAGGGGCCTTTTCCAACCTAATTGATTCCATGACTCTATGATTCTGTGTTTTTTCTTTACTAGTGTTATGTACTATGCAGTAGTGAATAGATTTTCTGTCACCATCAGATCTGAAAATGAAAATATAGTTTTAAAGCAGATGTTCCCAAATGGGCCGAATCTTAGACTCACATAACTGAGTCTTGTGAACACACTTCCAGCTTCTGTCAGTATTTTATTGATGTTCCTGCTTTTGTAGAAATGGATATACAGTCCTTGTTACTGTATTTGAGTTGGTTTGGATGAGTGTGTATTTTAGGAAGGATTATGATTAAAGAGTGACTAGGGAAACAATTTGCATTTGCTAGAGCTCTGGTTGAAACTAACAAAAATATTAATAATTAATCAGTTACTGAATTCCATCTGGTTTGTTGGTCCTTACTGAAGCAAAACTGAAACAGGGGTTACATTTAATTGTGATGGCCCTTTATAATGACATAATAATGTCAATTGTTGCCCAAAAGGCCCATTTTTTGCCATGACTAATTAGCAAGGTAATCAATATTAATGCTGACTTTATCATTTACAGTAACTCACTGCTGATTTTAGGGCTAATTAGTGCTAACCTTATTAGAGAAAATGCTAATAATTGGCAGTTAATAAATTTCATACTTTTCAATAGATCTAACAGCACAGTAACCAAGCAGAAGTTGATAATGTAAGGTCAATAGGGTCAACAAAAGTTGAAGAGAAACTGTAACTGCTCGATGAGTTCACAGGGGTGCAAAATGCCAAGTCCATTACAATTTGTTTTTAAAGTACAGAAAGAAATTAGATTTCAGGTAAATTCTGATTTGAATTGAGTGTAGTTTAACCAAAGCCTTGAATCCGTGGGAAATGTGGATGTAGTATTAAATTTACTATTTTGAGGTTTCCAAAGCATTAATTAGATGAGAGCAAATAACTTTATTTCCATCAAAACACACTGGTAATTAATGTGTAAGTATAGACAAAATCTGGAGTTACATGTTCAGATCCCAAGCCATTTAAGGTCACCAAGACTTTCCCGTGGCTGTGGTGTATTTGGAGGCCCCACTGTGTAATAGATGGGTTGTACTTGTGTTTAGAACTTTATGGGTTGCTAAGAAGGCTGCAATATTCACGTGGCAAGCTTCTGCAGACTATTTATCTGTGATTAATTCAGACTGTAGGATTCCAGAGAGGCTCTACCACCAAGTGGGTGGAGTGGGCAGTGTAAGGAAAAGTGGGAGATTTTATGGAGAAATGAATACTAGAATGAGCACTGAGAGACATTCCTACATTGCTGTGTTCCTGGTTCATTGTTCCCTCAGTAACTATGCACAGTACAGCCCAGACCCAGGGCTGTAGCTGTTAAGATGTAATGCCCAGGAGGTTAACAGACTCTTTTCAACATGGAAGGCATTTTTTATCAGTTCTTCCACCAGTTTGGTGGTCCCCTCCAGTAGAAGCTCCCCCTTCCCCTCTGGAGAAGAGAAGCCTTGGGGGGAGCTCATCAGTGGAACTACCTGAGGGGAGGGTGGGAGGATCACAAACCCAGCCTCTTTTCAGTGGTGCCCAGCGACGGGACCAGAGGCAATGTGTCCAAAGAGCAATGTGCTCCGACTGAACATCAGGAAACACTTTTTTCACTGTGAGGGTGACTAAGCACTGGCACGGGTTGCCCACACGGGTTGTGGAGTGTCCCACCTTTGCATTCCAAAGCTCTCTGGACATAGTGCTGGGCACTATGCTGGACTTTAAGCA
>NW_010247252.1:0-273 GCF_000690775.1 Eurypyga helias | reverse complement strand
TCCTATTTATTTTTTAAATATAAAAATGCAAACAGCTAAACAAACTCATGAGATTTGTCAGGAATGAACAAATACATCCATCAGCTGCAGATATTCTCCTAGAATCTCTCAATATTCACTATATTTTGTGTCACAAAGCAACAGAAAAAAACCCAAAAGATAAAATTAAAAAGAACCCAACGCCCCTTCACCTTCCCCCCAAAAGAAACCAAACAAAAAGTCCCCAACCAAACAAAAAATACCCAAACCAACACAACACCACCAAAAAACACC
>NW_010247251.1:0-345 GCF_000690775.1 Eurypyga helias | reverse complement strand
CGGCGCGTGCCCGCCCGTTCTTTTCGGGGCTGGCTGCCCTGGCTCTGGGTGTTGAGCCCCAGCGAGCTCACTGGGGCTGCCGTGGATTTGGAGGACCGAGCTTTCCGGGTGATGCACGTCTTGTGGGTCACTCTGGGGGTCAGCCCCGCCTCAGCATCCTCCGTGTCGCTGTCATCACTGAAGGTCACCTGAAGCAGAGGGACAGGGGCGGTGTCAGGGCTGGTAACACGCTGGGGCTGCCCCTCGCCCCCTCCCCACTCACCTTTAGGCGAGACTTGGCTCTTCGCGAGACCTTGGGCGCTCGCAGGAGCCGGGATCTGTCGGCTGGCGGGGGGGGAATGCTGG
>NW_010247250.1:316-5287 GCF_000690775.1 Eurypyga helias | reverse complement strand
TGAGGTGCATGTTGTTGGCATTGGTTAAAAATAGCGAGGAAAAGAAATGTGGCTTTTCCTTCACTAGTTTTTAAAAAAAGATATCTTAGATTTTTATTTATATAGGCACGTGAGTTTTAAAACACTAAACGAAATGGATACTTGCAGTGCTGGCACTCAACGTCACATGAAGTACCCAGTCTGCAAAGTCGCCAGTGAAATTCCGTGATCCGTACCCTGATGGCGGGAGCATATTTTCGTAACTACTACTGAATTCTATGATTTTACTCAAGTAAGACTTGGCAGGTATTTTACAAGGTTGCGTGACTCTTTTTACTCGCAGATACCATTAAATCATGTGTAATACTGCATCAATATTTAGGATCCAGTTTTTGTATCCGTTCACCGTTTCCACTCAGGGCAAGATGGCAAACCTGTTTTTATACCTCTTGGTTGTTTTAAGCCCTGTGCCATCAATGACCGTATCAATTGGCAATGAATTTGTATAGAGAATTTATAGTAGGAAAAAATGCAAATGTACTGACTGTATGACAGATACAATATGTATGCTTTCTCTCTAGATAATAGCATAAATAAAACTATGAAAACCCTGATTTTTATAAATTTAGTTGGCTTCTATTACGTAATTCTGCACCTTGAAACCATTGATCTTGAGTGAGGGATTACTTCCCTTCGCAAGACCAGCAGCAGCAGCCAATAGCAGTAGGAATTCTTGTTGTTTTCAGCTTGCCAGGAAGCAAGTCCAATTCTTCCGACTTTCACCGCTTCCCAATAAAACCATGTCGTGAGGATATCTCTATTGGCTGAGGTTTGAAGAGGGAGCAGGAATTCCTTATTTTTCAGCATGTGTGCAGGGAGTTGGAGCTTAGTTAAACAGGCTCGGAAGGATGTGGACTCCCAACTTGATTGCTTCCCGCACTGCCAGCTCGGTCTGCCTGCCGCGCTGTACGGAGCCAACCTGGCAGCGCCGTTGCAGCGGTTGACGGAAGTAGAAGCCTTGGAAGAGATTATTCGGAAGCTTTTTGCCAAGTTTCTTGCATCGTTTCAGGAATCTGCAGAGGGCTAAGACACGCTGCATTGAGGTATTGCTTCTCCCATACGCGGAAGTTCTTGGGAAGTAAGTCAGCAGTCACTGTTTCTCTCTGGGGCGTGGAAGCACCAAAGACCGAGGACTTTGGAGTGTGGCCAGAAACGGATGAGTTTTCTCTGTGTTTCCCGTAACAGTGTGCCTTCTGCAGGCTGACTGCTAACAGCATCACCTTCTGTTTTTCCCCTCTCTTACATGGCAACTTCCTTACGTTTGCAAAAAGTGTTTGCTCGAGGCTTTTTCTTCAAAACCCTTCTCATTTTCCTTTCTCTCCTAATGATCCCGTTTGTCCATAAAGCCAGCTTCTTCAGATTCTTGAGGAACGCTTTCAGGGAAGGATTCTGACTGCGTCCTCAGAGAACCGTATTAACCAGCAGTGTCATCCACTCAGAAAACTTGATTTGGGGGAAGAAATGAAAAGCCCGGCTACGTGTTGTTCTTGCCAGCATCCCTGTTGATCTGTCTGCGCTGCTCCTACTGCTGGAGCCGTGGATCCTTCGCTTCGGGAAGCATCCAGCCTTCTGACTGGCGAATTGCTGAAGGCAGACTCTTCATCTGATCGGGACCCGTGAGCTCGCGCCCCGTTTCACGTGCTGGCTCTGCAAGGTGCTTGTCTTAGAGGATGGCTGTCCCGCATGTGGCTGTGTCACAGAAACCCCCCTGCACCAGTGGCTCAGGTTCTGATGGTGCCCAACTTGGATAAAATAGGAATGATTGCTTCCGCCTGTTGGCACGCTGGGCTGCCCTCGTCTGGAATAATTCAGCTCTTCGGACTCGGGGCTTTTCCTCAGCTGTTCGGCGAGTCTCCTCCAGCCTCCGCCCACAGTGAAGGGCTTCCTGCAGTGTAGTATTTAGATGGCAAAAATGTTCCCAGTAGAACAACAAAATAACACCAGGTGAGTTTATCAGAACCAGGAAATCCCAGGCTCTGCATCGGGAGGAATCTGAACGCGTGAGGCAGGAAAAGTACGGAAATGGCATTCCTCTTACCCACCAGGCGCTTACCGAGAAGGTGGAGTTGCAACCACCAGAGGGAGAGAATCTCAGTGTTTAATACGCCTTTAACTTAATTTTTGTACTTTCGTGACAAGGCATAGAAGGCGGCGCCTAACGGATCTGGAACCCTCCGGCAGCGGCAGCGTGGTGTGGGTCTTTGGCAGGCGTGCGTTTACGTCTCTGTCTGAGATTCAGGAAGGAGCTACAGCTCCTGGGCAGCTGTGCCCATCCCCACACGCGCTGTGGGCCGGGATGCTGGGGCCGCGTCTCCAGTTCGGTGAATCCAACCAGTATTCCTTCCGGCTGGGTGACCTCTTGCTGGCGGTGCCGTTCCCGTGTCTGCTCTGCCGGGGTCTCGCGATGGAGTGGTTGCCCCTGCGTTTCTCACCCTCGGTGATGCACGCCTCACAACCGGCACTGTGCCGAGCGCTTCGTAATTTCACCTCGTGCTGGAGAGCTGGGATGAACGCCGGGAGGTTTAGACCGGCTGTGGCCGTGTTGTGGTTCTGAAAGTGAGGGCATTTAAAGTGAACGGGTGTAGGAGAGGAAACCTTTTCGCTGCAGGGGTTTAAACGTCCTTAAAACGACTCCCAGCCAGAATCCCTTGGAAGGAGCCGTGCCTGCTAAGCGGTGCGGGTCGGAAACGGTTGTTCTTTCATCACTTCTCTGGGTTTGATGACAGTGGCGTGCCTGAGGCCCTGGACCCCCTGGCTACGATCCACCGTGACGCGCATCGCTTCGTGAAATGTGTCCCGGGGAGCTGGTGATGCTCTGGCTGCCGTAGAGAGAGGGACCTGGCGTTGGAGGGAGGCAACGGCCTCCCCCAGTCACGAAACAGGTCTGCAGCAGCTGTAGTTGCACCTGTGTCCAACTCCTTGTGCCTTACCTCCGAGACCTTCGTGTGACGCGTCTGAAGGCGACGGCGTCCTCTCTGCGTCGCTCGGGAACGGCTGCCTCAGCCCTTCTGCAAGGAACCATCCAAATGTCCTCTGCCAGATGTTCCGAGGCTTCTCCCTCGGAACCCTCCAGATGTTGTTTCCGTCTTGGTGGTCCGTGTTGAGACATTGGTTCATCTCTCCTCGGGAGGTTGAGCGCGTTGGGAAGGACGCTCCTGGATTGGCGTTGGTACTCTGCTGCGCCCAGGGGCCGGGACCGCTGGGCACTTCTCTGATGCAGCCGGTGAAGGGCGGCCGGGTGGCTCTTCCCGAGTGGATTCAGACTGCACCTGGGAAATCCTCTTTCCTCCCCCTCCCGCTGCAGTCAGGCCCGGCGCTACTTACCCTCTGCTCTGCAAGACCGCAGGGTGTTCGGTTGCTGGGTGTTGCTACGAACGCTGTTGCTGAGAGGTGACTTTCTGGTTTTCATAGTCCTTGCCATCAGAGGCGGCGGTCTTGCCTGGTCCTGCCGCTTCCAGGAGCGTTTCCGTGGCTGCTTGCAGGTTTTTGAGGACCATGGCCATGTTCTCGGGACTGAGGTGTGCAGGCTGCTTGTCGTAGGGTACTCGCTCATGAGCACGGAGCTGGTTGCTTCTACCCCTGAGGCGGCGAGTCGGCACTTTGGTTCCAGACAGGGACACAAAACCAACGGAAGGCGCTTCCCCACCAGCCGCGTTGGAGCTGGATGCTGGACGTATCCTTCCGTTGTACCATCCGCCCCCAAATCGCTGTTCTCAACGGCGCGTTCCCAAAAACGCTCTGGGAGGTGTGACCGTGCCGAGCCAGCGTTGCCGTGTGCGGTGCTGCCGACGTCCCCGGGGACTGACGTTCAGTGCCGCGAGTGCTTCACCTGGAACGAGCCGGTGGGAAGCAGAACCGCTGCCGACAAATTCTCCGGAAGTTCAGGCTCTGCTGGCTGCTGTTGTGCCTTGTGAGCGATGCGCCTCGCTCCCGAATCGACAGGACTGAGGTTCATCCGAGCTCCCCACCATCACCTAGCACTTTCTTGCTCCAGTACCTGCTTCCGTGTCTCTTTTTGGTGCAGTTTGGTAGCACTGCTGAGGTGTGGTTCAGCTGGGTTGAGAGCTGCGAAGTGCCCGTAACCCAAAACGCGCCGCGAGAGGGGTTTTTGAGCGTGAAAGCCTGGTCAAGCGTTTCTTCACTTAGCCATTGCCTTTTGATAAGCGGTCAGCGGAATTCCCAGTAGTTCCTTTGTAGCTTACTGTATGTTTTTCATTAGACCTAGTTTGTGGATAATATACTGTAGCTAACTTTCCTGAAATTCTGTAACAGAGTATGTTTTTGATTAAAAAAGGTAAAGATTCAAGTCTCTGTCATCTTTATTTCAGTTATGGGAGAGCTTTTACCCTTTTTTCTGGCCACTGTTGGAACTGCTCACATCGCGGCTAGGCGGCCTCTCCGGAGCAGGACTGCAATTCCGGAGGGTCTCCTTCCCGGAGTCTCGTCTGTCAGATCCATAGATGCAACCAGCACTGAACCCGAATCTGAGTGCGGCCTCCGGCGTGGCAGGCTCTATGTGCGCCTGACAGCATGCCGGGACCTGCCCTTCCTGCGGCGGTTTTTTCGAGCCGGTGCGGCGCGTTGTGGCTGCTGGAAGTAATGGAAATGGTTCCCTGGGAACCACCGGCCACACTGTGAGCGCGCCGTGGCGTCCAACGGAAGGGAGGGCACTGTCACGCGAGTCGCCACGTGTCCTGAGCTGCCAACCCTGAACTGGGATGCAGAGGGTGATACTTCCCCCTGAAACCTTCCTGGATGTATGGACACACCAAGTTCTCCCTGCGGATTAATTTCCCATTGCCAAGACCCTCCGGTTGCACACCCCCGCCGTAACCTCGCCCATCACCACCTTAAACCGGGTTTAGCTCCTTACGCATCCCGAAAGCTTTCCGGACTCTGCCTCCCAGGGGGGTTGGCCACCGGTTTGTAACG
>NW_010247250.1:0-236 GCF_000690775.1 Eurypyga helias | reverse complement strand
GTGGCAGCGTGCCCGGCGTGAAACCGCCGGATCACACCGGTATCACCCTCTAGAGCCCCGAGCAACGCCGTGCCGGCACGTGATCCTGCGCGTTTCACTCCCCTGACAGGAGCGCGCGGCTGCAGGCTCGGGGTGAGTCCGTGTCACAGAGCTGAAGCAGGACCAGAAGGTCTGATCCTGGGGATCCGCTCCTGACAGGTCATCCTGCCGGTGCAGGGCGGGAAAAAGCTTGTCAG
>NW_010247249.1:2580-20446 GCF_000690775.1 Eurypyga helias | reverse complement strand
GCTCGGCCCCGGCGCTCCGGAGGGTCTGGTACCTGCAGCCCCGCCGTAGCCTTCCCCGGCAGACCTGAGCGGGTCTGCACCTCGCCAGGCGGAAGGAAGGGTCTTCCCATCGCTCCTGCTTCCCCCAGTCCCTCAGGTTCTGCTCCTCACCGCCCCAGGACCCTGCCTGCCCCTTCTCTCAGCATCCTTGATTTTACGGCTAGGCAGATTCTCCTGTCAAAAATCCCAGGGCTGAATTAAATGCAAATGTTACCGGGGTTGTGTTTCTCTGGGAAATGGAGCAGGCAGCAATCGCAGCATACGCAGCTCCTATCGCAGTTCTGGAATAGCAGCCTGGCTCTTCCTACTCCAGATCCAGCGTACTTTTGTGCCAGTTTCTTAATCCACTTGGAAAGCGGATTGAGCTAAAACCTGACAGTGAGGTGCGCTAATTCCCATGGCGTTCGTGCAAGGAGCGATTGCAGAAGAGCAGCTGCTCGTTAAATTCGTGCCCAGCCTTACTCTGAGATGAGATTTTGGGAAGGAGAAAAGAGCAAGCAGGAGGAAAGAGGATAACAGAAGCAGGCAGAGCACCTGCAAAATAGATCAAGAGCTGTTCGGTGCATGGATCCGCAGCCTGGCAGCAGCCAGACAGCGAGCCCGTCCCTTCAGAGCAAAGAGCATCCTCTGCACCAGCCACAGGGGCTGGGCCCCACGGCTGGGCTGGGGACTGTGGGTCTCCAGTGAGGACCAGCCTGGGCCTTTCAAAGAGCTCCCACTTGCTGCTTAGTTTCATGGCTTGGTCTCGGCTGCCAACGTGCTGCTGCCTGCTCTCGCCCTGGTTGGGGCTGCGCTGCGTGCAGGCAGGATGCCATCCTGCCTGGAGCAGAACACCCCGGCAGTCCTGGTTCACCCAGCGTCAGCCCTGCTGCTGGGGAGACACTATGAGGAAAAGCCGCATCCAAAGAGGGAAAGTTCCTACAAATGTCTCTCTCGATCAAATCACAAGGAATTAAGAAAAAAAACCCAAACACAAACCCTGAAAAAGTGGAGTTGCCCAGCAGTTCCCAGCAAGCTGAACAGCTGCTTGATGCAATACATTCATGTCTGGCTTTAAAGCTGGGGCCAGATTCTGTTTCTGGCCTTACACATGTAGAAATGCAGGTGGTGAACCCCATGATGACCCCTTGGTAAAGGGGGTGGCTGGAGGCTTTGGACCCCAAGGCTCTGCCAGTCACCACTGCTTCATCACTGACACTGCAGGATGGAGACTGGGGGGGTAAGGTGCCTGCTGCCTGCACCCTGGGGCATGGCAAGAAACGTGGTGCGCGTCCTTTAAACGGGAGAATAATCCAAGATGTGTTGGGGAGCTGCCAGTTTGACAGCCTGTGATTGATCTGGTTTAATTTGAACTAATCTATTTATCATCGGCGTTTCTGTGGTGCTCGTTAAGGTGGAGGAGAGGGAGCAGAGTTGCTGCCTCTTGCTGCTGAAGGACTGGCAGTGCTGGCTGAGTTTTGGCTGAAGCAGCTGGGAGAGGTGGCTTTTGATCCCCAAAACATTTCTCATGGTTTTCAGAGGTTGCAAAAATCCCACTTGGCTGTCTGCAGCATTTCCCAAAGCCTCTAGTCCTTCGGTGAGCTGAGCTCCGGGATGATGCTCTCAAACACCGCAATGCCCAGCCTGCAAAACAGCCAGAGAATCACCCCAAAAGCAGGGAGCAAACATGCTTCCCCGTGCTGGTGGGAACAAGAGGCAAAGCAGCTTCATGCAAGAGTTGGTTTTTGGTTTAAACATCAGCACATTTTGCTTTTTCCTGTCCCATTGGGAGGGAGCTGGAGGACCAGGGAAAGGGGATCTCGGTTGCCTCTCACCCTTCTTGGGCTGCCCTTCTGAGCTGCCCCTTGGCATCGATGCCCGGGGTGGGAGGTGGCTGTGCCGGGCTGAGCAAGGGGCTCACTGCGGTGGCAGAGCCCAGACACCTCCCAGGCATGGCCAGATCCTGCACTGCTTCCCGCTGCTGCCAGGCTCAGCCCTCCCCGGGAGACGCGCTTGTGCTGATCCCTTGCTGAAGATAGCAGGGCCGGGGGCTTTTTTCCTATTTTTTTAGTGTTTTGAGCTCAGGAATGTCTGCTTTTATTAGCTGTGCTAATCCTGCGTCTCAAGATAACGCATCCCTCGCTGAAGGCCCAAATCTGATCACTGCGCTTTCCCTCTGAGCAATGCCACGGGCCTGAATTAAACACTGAACTTGAAGCTGAGTGGTACGGGTGGGCAAGAGCACCCGGCTGTATTTGCTCTCGGTATTTAAAGGCATTAAATTGATCCTGTTGGAATCGATGGAGCCTTTTCAACTGCTGGTTGTTGGCTCACCACTCTTTCACCCCCGAGCATCGTGGCGGGGAGTGGGTGTCCCCTCTCTGCTCACCAGCGCAGGGACTGGAGCAGGCAGTTGCAGAGGAGCTGGGCTGCTCCAGCAGGTACAAGCCACATCACTGCTGAGTTCATGTCCTCGGGATGGAAGCGAGCTGTTACCATATCCCTGGAAATAACATTAGAAATATAAAGCACGTGGATGGATGTGTTTTACGTGGGCAGCGGTAATTCCCGTGCCACCAGCTCGCTGTGGTATGGGCAGCCCAGGTGGGGTGCCCATCACCAGCAGCATCTCCCCAAGCGCCAAATCACACATCTCAGAGCTAAGGAACCTGGGGGCCCAGCGAGGCCGTCCTTGAGTGTGTCCACCTGCCGTGCTGAATCACCAGGTGGCTATAAAACATACATCCTGTGCCTCAGTTTCCATCTCTGTAAATGGAGATGGTCCAGAGGCCTGTCTTTGTAGGTTCATGTGCCCTCTCAGCCATAATCCTGCTGTGTCTGCAGCTGCAAAGCGATGATTGAATTGTCTGAGAAGGGTGGAGGGGTCATCATGCAGCATCGCAGCCGTCCCGCACAGGGCTGCAGCACGGGGGCGGAAGGTGCTGCCGGAGCCTGAAGGGCCATTTTGTGAGTCCTGGCAAAACACCAAAATGAACAGGCGAGGGCAGAAATGTTCAGAGCAGAGATTTGAGAGGAGATGAAGGAAAGCAATAAAACCCACGAGAGCATTTGGAAAAGACGCTGAGAGCTGCTCCGGCTTGCCAGCCATGGTAGGGAAATTCACTGGGCTTTGGGCATTATCGGTTCCCTATTTTTGAAGTTTATGTAGGGTTTACCTTGAAAGTTGAAGCAAATGCTTCCACAAGTGTTGGCTCCCGGGATGCATGAGCAAGAAGGGCTGGACCACAGCGTTGCTTCTCTGTTGACAACGGGCACTGTGCGGCCATTGGCAACGACTTGCGCTGGTTTCTGCTTATTCTGATCCCTTTGCTTTAAGTCGTGATGCTTTGGGGCTGTAGCCGGACCCCCATGGTGGCCCAGGGGTGCCCCAGGCCCGCTATGTGTTGGAGGTGGGTCTGAGGCTGGGCAGGATGTGGGGCAAGGCATGTGAGTGGCAGAGCGGGGAAATGTTGTTTGTCATCGGAGAGCAGAGCCCTCCCCAGCCCGAAGCAGGGGCTGCCTGCCACCTTCTTCGTAGAAGACAGGCAAACTGAGGACAGACACAAACTCACCCCAGCACAGTCACATCACAGGGACTTGGGTGGATAATTTGGGCAAACTGAGAGAAACGGCTTCCCTGTAGTTGAGTTTAAAAAAAAACCCAAAACACAAAAAACCAAAGCTAACCAGGAAGGGAGTGGGCTGCAGTCCCTGGACTGCTGCGGAGCCTTGGCATCCTCACAGGCACCCAGCAGCCAGGTTGCCGGGTACCAGGCTGGGGAGCGGAGGCAGCTTCCATCTCTCCGCACAGCTCAGTCCTAAGCAGCAAAGCTGCCCACAGCCCCGACATGTGCCCCGCTCCTTCCCACACTGTCTGGCTCAGCTCTGTCCTGGCTTTCCTGCCTTCCTCCCCTGAATTTTTCATGGCACCCTGAGCTTCACTGCAGTTTGCAGCTCCATCCATCCTGTGGGCTTGTTTTTTAAAACTGCATCCCAGGTCTTAACACCTTGGACGTGGAGCACCAGGGCTTCTTGTTCAGCTCCTGATGTGCCAGCCAAAATAGCAGCGGCCACATAGCGTATTGGAGAGGCACAAGTGTCGCTGAGAATTAAAATGACAGATCCCAGTATTAAGGTCTCCGAGGGTTTGTGCTTTATTAAGCAACAGTGAGTTCACGGGAAAGGACTTTCACCCAGAGCACCGGTTGTGTCTACAAGAGAACCGGGGACTATATTTAGGTTCAGCTGTGTGATGGGGAGGCAGGGCCAGGCTCCGCAGGAGGCGAGCTGGGCATCCTTGGCCCTGCGAGGGTGAGCCCTGTCCCTGCAGAGCCTGGGGAAGGTTTGGGGGGGATGCAGGGACCAGGTGATGGCAACGGGTCAGCTTTGAGACACTGCGGGGAGACAACCCACAGTGCTGCAGGGCAGGAGAGCTGGAGAGTTCCCCTCACCTGTGCAATGGCCTGTTTGGGGTCTTGCATATCTAGACCCACCTCAGCCACGGCCAAGCACACGTGGCATCGTTGGGAGAGCCCCTCCAAGCAGGATTCATCCTGTTTGCAGCATCAGTCCTGCCACCAGCTTAAGAGAAAAGTGGGGTTGCAACCCTGAGCATGAGCTGGTGTTTGTACCCATCAGTCCCTGCCTGATGCTGCGTGGTCCCTTGCACAGTTCACTCTTCCTAAAATATGGTTTTATGATGACGAGCTTATTTAATAGATCAGTGTTTTATATCTGTGCCTTAGGGTCTCCTTCCCGCCCCCACCCCCCATTAAAAATTCATTGTTTCTCCCAGATACGGTTGCTAGAGGGAGAGAGGGAGAAATAAAGGAGATTCATGGAAAGAAAGAGGGGAAATATTTAATAAGAAGGGAATAGAAGAAACATTTGAAACCCATATTCTCCCTCTCACTGCTCGGGGAGCATCTGATCCCAAGCACTGCCCCGTCAAGTCGCAGGACCCTGGTGCTCCCAGCAGACTCGAGGAGGTTGTGTGGGACCTGGGGTGAGCTCAGGCAGCCATGGAGGTGGCAGGGCCCCCACTGGCTTCAGAGCTGGGAGCGTGGGGAGAGGGTGGCTGTTTCACACAGCAAATGTGAGTGGACACAGTAGGGAAGGAGCAGTGATAACATGGACCTGCAGGGGGGCAGCGTGATGTGTCTGACCTCCGACTCATCTCCCGTCCTCGGCATCCCCAAAAAAGGCACCCCAGGGCCTCACTCACTTTTCTTGCTCAATTTGGATGCTGTTTAGGTCCGAGCAGATGAGAGGGTACATTTTCAGGCTGAAATAATTTAGAGTGTGTTGTTGGGCTGTACACTGGGAGCAGCTCGCCTGGCCCTGCGACATGAGGAGCTTTGGCTGTAATGCAGAGCTGTCGGGCAGCTGGCTTGGCTGTAAAAGAACCGGTCAGAGGAATGGCAGCTTGTCACCCATGGGGATGGACTGCGGCTGGACCACGTAGGAGCCAAGCAGGCTCAGGAAGGTGCTTTCCATCTTCAAAAGGCCTCATGAGCATGGTCCTCACAATACTTCTCGCAGGTTAGTAAGCAGCAGGGGTTTGCAGAGCACCGTCCCACACAGCAACATCAAATTCCAAACACCAAACTCCATCATCCGATTCTCCGCGGTGACTCTGGTTTATGGGTACCATAATACGTCAAATCAGGCAATCGGTTTTGTTTCCCCTTGGGGGTAGTGGGAGGTGTGATGCTTTGTGCCCAGAGCCATGCCCTGGCTGCTGCTTCCGACCTGGAAAGCAGTGCAGCCAGAGGATCAAAACATGAGGGTGATTGGTATTTCTGGCCTCTTTTTCCAGAGGGTCACCTGGTCTGACCTTCCCCATGCTCGGGACAGCTGGGCACCAACTCTTCAATATTGCCAGAATGAGCAATGTATTTTTCTATTTAAATCTCGTTTGAAGGAAAGTCCATCTGGTTCACTTTGTGCTGCCAGAGGAAAAAGGCTGCTCTCAGGTCAGTTTTCTACAGACATCTTGTTGCTGGAGACCCAGGGTAGATCGCACAGCCAGGACCTCCATCCTCCTCCTTTCCATCACAGCAACAAGGTGGGTTGGAGCAAGGCCCCTCTAATTGAATGCTAATTGGAGATGGGAAATGAGCAGAACCTTGCAATTGCAAACCAAACATGAAGTGGCATAAATGAGATCTAAATTGTGACCTTTTTCCACGAGCAGGAGTATTAACTAAGTGTGACAAATAGGGGGGGGATAATCCTGCCTTCATTAGACCTCATGGAGCTGGAGCCTTTGGTTGGCTCCCAGGGAAGCACAGCTGCTGATGCCAGGCATTCCTTCTAGCCATGCCTGATGCCCCAGCAGCATGTCACTCCAGGACATCTTTTGGAGGCTGGACCCTTTCCATCATCACTTCAGGGAGCAGTTTCTCTTCTTGCCTTCAGGGTTGGATTTTTTTGTTTGTTTGTTTGCATCAAGCACCAGCACTAATCCCCACCTGGACGGGAATATCCTCGTGACAAAGCTTAGGAAGTGTCCTGGGACAGGGGGAGTACCCACTGCAGCATCTTGTGTCACTGCTGGAGTTTGGCACTGCTGCCTTTCGCCTGCCTTGCTCAGCCTCACACCAACATCTGGCAGCCTCTGGAAATTGAGGCCCAAGTTGTTGGTTGTGGCAAATGGGGTTGTGAGCTGATGGATGAGCCTCATCCATCACTGACCACGCTCCTGTCACTGCTGCCAGGGGTTTTTTTCCCCATTAATTTGTCCTAAGTTCTCACTGGGTCATGACTGTTGCTGGCCCGTGAGTTGTGGTTCACTCTGGGACATGGGCAGAGCCATCCCTGGTGCAGGGACCAGGCTGGGCTCCAACTCTGCTGCCAGGGTCCAGCTCAACTGTCTGTATCTCAGTGGTTTCCCATTTTCCCAAGACTCTTAAGAAATAACAGCTCTGCCCTGTCCTCCTGTTTTTCTCCCTGGGGTTGTTTCTGGCTGTGCCCCCCCGAGAAGCTGGGAGACGTCATATCCCTGCCCAGCTGCTGCTGTGGGTAGATGGAGCTGAATTTTTCCTCCTTCCTTTACAGTTTTCCAAATTTTGCAGAAAGATGCTCTTTGGGGGCATTTCGCTAAGAGAGGATTTCAAATGTGACAACCTGTCTGTGATAACATGTTGGTCTTGTTGTTCATATTTCAGTAACTAAAGGTCAGACAGAAGCCCAGTTGGCTGGGAAGTCTGATGTTAATTATGCTAATGAGTAGAAGTCTCTGGCTTACTCCTCGATGCTCAGCTTTCCTGGATGCCAGAGCAGTGTGAGGCTGGCCAGACCCTGGGCACTGTTGGGTATAAGCAGCAGTGTGGGGGTGTTATGGGGCTTCTGGGGTCCAGGTCTTTTGTAGGTTAGGGGGGGCTGCAGGTCTCTTGTTGTCTGGGATGAGCCGCAGATTTGCTGCCATGTGTGTCTGCAGGCTCTGGCTGCGAGAGTTGGTATGTGCATCCCAAGGGATGCTCCTGCCCTAGATGGGCTTGACTCAGGGCACACTGGTCTGGTCCTTTAGAGGCACAAGTGTCTCTGCTGCTTTCACAGGACCCCTAGATCCCATTTGGCCTTTGGCTTTGCTGCCAAATTTCTTCTTTAAGAGGCTCCCGTGCACAGAATGTGCAGTGTGGCCTCCTTGATGGAGAGGCAAGTCCCATGCGGTTCCCAGGGAGAGCAGACTCATCCCTTGGCTCCTCCATTAAATTCTTCTAGGAAAGAGTTAAAATACAAGTCTTAAGTATATGTGCCTTAAAATACAAGGCACGGGCTAGAAGGTGGCAAGAGCACCACTGGTGGTACGAGCACACAGAGGGCCGGGGAGTTGTGCCAGCAGCGGTGTGTGGGACTGAAGGAGGTTTTGGGCTGCTTCACCCACATGCTGGTGGGTCCCATTTCACGGGGATTAAAATGTATTTGCAGACATAAAAACTGAAGTAACCTGAAATGAAGGTTGCTGAGTGATGTAGGAGCTGTCAAAAACAAATGCCAAGACCATCAGCTGAGACCGTAATGGTTTAGATGGCTGGGAATGACGGGCTCGTGTAAGACGTGCCGGGGTTTGATAAGCCAAGCCCAGGCTCTCTCTAAAGTGAGTTTAAACACTGCACTGGACAGCAAAGTCAGGTCAGTACAGGCAGGTCCAGAGGCAAAGCCACTCCATGCTTCACTACCTGCAGGGAAGGCAGGAGAGGTTGATAAGCACAGGGAGTAAGCAGTTTTTGGTTAACTGCAATTTGGTTTCAGCAGGTTTGCTGTAAGCATGCAGGCATGTCCAGCTTGCTGGGGTTAAGCACTTTTTGGTTTACTGCAATTTGGTTTCAGCAGGTTTGCTGTAAGCATGCAGGCATGTCCAGCTTGCTGGAATCTGTATTAAATTTTGCTTTATCCTTCCCCAGTAGCTGGAGCCTGGCCTTCAGCAGCAGCAAGCCAAGCTGCTCTGTCGCAGTTGTACTTCATTTTTGGATGGCAGTGCCTCCGAGCATTGCCCACGGCACCTTCCTCGCCCCTGCCAAACGCACCGAGGTGCTGGAGCGTGCGAGGTCCCGCACACGTCGCTGCAGTGCAAAACAAATCCGCCTCCCTTCCAATTAATCACATCGCTTGGGCATTAGAGGAGCCCCACCTGCCTCGCAGCTGCAGGCACTGTGTAGCCAAAACAGGTATTTGTGGGTCAGCACCGGGGAGGCTGTAATCCCTCGAAGCCCATACCCTGGAATGACTCTGGACAAAGTCCTTACTGAGTTGCATCACGTCATGGTTGCTGTTGGTGCTGCAAACTCCCCCCCTGCCCCCCTCAGCAGGTGCTGAGGGCAGGCCAAGGTGTTTCTGGATCGTTTCCCCATAGCAGGGCTTGGTTTGGGTTGCTCTCACCTTTATTTGAAGAACTGGGTCTGAGTCACTTTGACGCACATGCATGCAGCCACCCGTGCTGCAGGGTCCCACACGGGATGTTTCCCAGCTGGGGAGGTGTGATCATGCCTGGGAGCTGGGCTTGGCTTTTCCCATCCCACTGCCCATCCTGGAGTACTCCCTGTCCCTATTGTCCCAGCCCTGCCATGGCCTCGGGCCAGCCCAGAGAGGCTTATGCATCCCCTGGCTCCACCAGCAAACCCCGGCAGGTCCAGGGCAGATTTTCTTGCTGCGGTTGCTAACGGGGGTGGGGGATTTTTAGCACTTCTCCTTTGCTGGTGTGCATCCCTGCCGGGGGCCTGTGCACTGCACGAGGTGAATTGTGTGTCTGTGCATCCCAGGCATTGACTGCAGAACAGCAGGATGGGTGAAGGGCTGGCTGGGAAGCAGAGACCCCCACGAGCACAGCCCCCTGCACGGCTGAGCCAGTGGGGTTTAGGGGAACCCCTGTGGGAGCTCAGCCAGGCAGGAGCAGGGAGCAGAGATGGATCAGGGCCTTGAGCAGAGGTCAGGGCAGCTGCCGAGCTGTAACAGCAGCATCTGTAGCTGAACAGGACCTGAATCTGGGTCTGTTCGTGGTCTGTTAACCCAGAGGAGCTGGATTTCCCCCAATGAAGGAGCTATTTAAATTACCTCTTCTTTTATTACAGGCAAAAAATTCAATGCAGAGAACTCAAAATTCTTTAGCAAAACTGTAGCAAATCATTTGCTTGCAAATCGATGTCCTACATCCCCTGCCCCAGCCATCAGGGCTGGGAGTGTGTCCCTCGACCCTGCAAAGTACCCACAGGGAGGGATGCAGGATGGGGAGTCCAGCCAGCGGCACTTCTGCTTCCAAGTTTGGGTCGAATCTCCCCAAATGATAGGACTCCTGGAGAGCTGGCCATGGGCATCCGCTGCATGGGTGCCATCCCCTGAAACCCCCACACATGATTGCCCAGGAGCATTGCTGCGTCTCCCCTTGCTCCACCCCAGAGCTGCCACGGTGGTGCTGGGCTCAGATGCTCTCCTGTTCATAAGAGGATCCTTCAGCTACAAAGTGCTATATAATTTTGTGTATATATATAACTAGGCAAGCTGCAGTGGCCAGGTCACACACATCGTGCTGGAACAAGGCTAAGGATGCTCCCGTCTCTAGGAGATGCCTGTGTGCTATGTCCTTGGGGTTTCAGGGGCATTTATTTGGGATTTCTGTGCTGGACACTGTGGAAAGGTGATTTAAAATTGTCTCCTTGTTCTGTTTTGTCCAGAGGAGCTGAGACTGGCTGTGCTGGATACTTTGCCATGTAATCATCCCAGGGCTCGGGTGCCACAGCAGACGCAGATGTCGGTGCGGCCCTGGACCTGCAGAACGGTGAGTGCTCTCGGGGCTTGAGCTGGGCGAGCGGGGTGGGTCACCGTCATCACTGCCCTTGTACCTGTGGGGTTTGTGCACTGGGATGCTTGAAATCCAGCTCATTTTTATCTCATGGACACCCTGCTTGGTGACATTAGCTCCCTCCTCACCCTCCTTTTGAAGTGTGGAGTGCTGAGTACTGGCGAGCCAGAGGTTTATCCCATGTAATGGCTGAGAAATCTTCTGCCTCTTGTCACAACCCCAAAAATGAGCAAGAAGTAACTCTGGTGGGGATGTGACACAAAGCTCAGGGGTGCAAAGCCCTGGTATTCATGCTGGGGTTGCTGGCAGACAGCAGCAGGGACGCCAGCCTTGGCCGCACTGGGATGTGTGCGCAGCAGCGGTTTGAAGAGCAGTGGCTTGGGGTTTGAATGGAAATTTGGGATCCCCCCTGCTCGGTCCTGGGAGAGAAGCTCTGGAGGCTTTGCCCTTGCTCTTCTGTCAAGGTGCTGGACAGGGGGTTAAGTGATACAGCCCTGCTGTCCCCTTCCCCTCCCACCACAGAGACTTTGACTTTCGGGAGCCTCTTTGGGGCTGCATATGGGAAAGACGATGTTCTCCTGGTCCCACAGCCACAGCTGATGCTCTGAAGCTATAGATCTGGGGACCGACGCCAGCGTGTCTCGCTCCAAATGTCACCGCTCGCTGCAATCTCCAGCCTGGAGGAGGAGGTGTGGGGGTGGCGCAGCTGGGCCCCCCTGAGGCCCAGCCGGCCCCTCCGAAACCTGAGCAGTGAGGCTGGGGGTGATCTGTACTCCATAGGGCTCAGGCAGAGCTGGGACAAGTCCCTGTCCCCCTCCCCACCTGGCAGGACAAGCCTTGTTTTGCCCTCTAATGGCGTTTTGCTTTCTTTGCTCGCTGCTCCCATGATCTTTTTGGGATGGCAATAAAGTTTCCAATGCAGCAACTGTAGGCAGGTCTTAAAAAACTTATGCAGCCCCGGATTGACACTGAGCAGAGCTGAAAGGCAGAGGAAAGGCTGTTGCTCCATACTCCTCTTGCTCTGGGATCCTGCAGAGGTTCGCTCGCAGACCCACGAGCTTGTCTTCCTGCAGAAAGCTGAGCAGTCCTGCTGGGACCAGGTTGTTTTTCAGCCATGGCTGGCTCTCCTACCCCGTCCTCAGAGCAGACATCTGTCTGTCAGTCTGGCCTGTCAGTCTGTTCATCCTGCCCACGAGTCCAGCAGTCTGGTTGAATTAAAGTCCCCAAATGATGCATCACCCTCCCGGGGTGCAGTGCCCACGGGCTGGCGGCAGCCTGCCCCGGGGCTCTGGGCTCCCTCTCCAGGGGGAAGCCAGGCTCACCGGTTGCTGCGGACCCAAGGCACCCCTGGGGCTGAGCCCTCAGGAACAGGGTCCTTTCTGAGGGTCAAGCATGGAAACAGCTGTCATTTTTTCCACAAGCCTCGGAGAGGTGGCCAGGACTGCCTTGACTTCATTTTGTACAGTGCCTGACACTGCTGGCAGCCGGGCTCGTACGTGTCACCGCAGTCCAGGTGAGGGATTAAGAGCTGACTGCCATCAAAGCTCCAGCACTGGCAGCTACACACATCCATCAGTGTGATTTATGTGCCAGACCCCCAATGGGCTCAGGCCAGCAGCACCAAGATGCTGCGCTTAATGAATGACCCAATCTAACCAGGGCTGGCGCACTGGACCAGGTGGACAAACGAGGTCGTTGGCTGGAGCAAAGCCCACGGGAAGCAGCTGGCACTCCGGCTGCTGCAAGTCCTGGGCCAGTGCTGCCAGGGACTGGGGCCAGGGCTGAGGATGGGGCAGAGGGGGCTGTGTGTGTGCCAGCCCAAGCACTCTGCACACCCCCGAGCAGCGTCATCAATCAGCTTTGTGAAAGGTAGCTAATAACAGCGTATGCTTTTCTGTTATGATCATTAATCATCGTGCTCCTGTACTTCATTTGTTACGGAGCTGCCTGGGTTAGAGGAGCGAAGGCACAGGGGTCCCTTCATGTGACAAGGTGGCACATTCTCCCCCCGTGGGGTGGTGTTGCTGCAGTATGGCAGGGGCCGGGGTGGGAGCACATAATTTCACATCCCCAGCACAGCCTGTGCTCTGCCCCGAGGACATCCTGCTTGGCCAGGCTCCGGCAAGCTCCCTCTGTCCCCTTCGACGTGGCGTGGCTCCAGCCAAGTGTGGCATGCCGGCCTTGGTGCTCTCCTCCACTGAGGTGTTGCTCCCAGGATGTTGCTCCCAGGCTGTGTTTTGGCAGCCGTAGTGCAGAAGGTAAGCGATGAGCTCGTAAAGGAGCCACATGCCCTGGGAGGCAGGAGGGGAAGCAGCTGCAGGAGAAGGAGCAAATTCCCCTCTCTGTCATTTAATGATGTTTATTTGTGTTCCTGTGGGGGCAGGAGCCCTTGCCAGGAGTGTAGCCCTGTTTTCCAAGATGCTCTGCTTGTAGCAAGGATATGTGTGTGCCTGACTGTCACGTCCGTGCCGTCTGTCTGGGGCTGTTATGGGCTTGTGTTCTAGAAATCTCTCAGCAGCATCGTGGTGTGAGCTTTAAAACCGACAGATGCCAGGAGGATGTTTCCCTGGGGCTCAGGTTCCCCATCCCCACACTTGGTGCTGGTCTGGGAAGAAACCTGAGCATGGGCAAACCTTGGGCCCCGGGTTGGTTTCAGATGGGGCAGCTTTGGTTTGGGTGGGACAGCTTTGCAAAGCCCAGAGCCCCTGGGCTGTATCCTGCCCTTTGATGGGAAAGGAGGAAGATGGTTTCACAGGGGGAGTCTCCTAGACCTGGGCTGTCTTTGAGTTCATTGCTGGGTCCTCTCCCAGCTGAGTGGGTGCTCAGGGACGAAGACACCACAAGGGATGTGGCCAGCAGCTGGTCCCAGTGTCAGACAGCGATGCCGAAATATCAGGGGGGAAGTCCTGGGTATGTGGCTTGTCAGCCTGCATTTGCCTTCCTGACTCTCATCATCCTGCCCATGACATTAATGGGCTTCTTCAAATTAAAGGTTCTCACTGCACGGCAAAAACTTGCTGGGAATTCTCAAAAAAATAACCCCCGGGCACCACTGCCACTTCCTAAAGCCAAGTTCAACTGGAATGTTTCTGACAGGTGCTCGTGGATCAGCTCACTGGTAACAAGGTGATTTTGAGTGCAGCTGAAGACAGGGAGCCAAGCTCAGCCTTCGTTCCCATGTGGTCTGGCAGGTACTGAAAGTTTTTGAGAATCCGGGTCAGGTTTGCTCTCAGCCAACATTTCCCAGTAGCAGTCGAGATTCAGATCTGGCTGGTGGTTTGGTCCAACTGCTTGGGTCAGAATAAGAATAGAGCACCTGCTTGTCCTGCTCCCCCTTCCCTCGTTTCAGAGTTAGGGAAATAAAGATGCTCATGGAATATTAAACACCTCCCCAAAGCCCCTGTTGCTGATGAGTGGCTTCTGCGCCTCGTACCTAGTACATGCAGTGACCTTTTAGAAATGTTGTACGTTGTGGTCGTATCTAAATGTCTTCTCTCCTGGGAGCGTCTTGTGGAGATAGAGATTCAGACATGATGTCTATCAAGAAGAAAAGCAGATTGCGGCCAATCTGTGGCTGCCTGTGCAGTATTTCCTGGGCCACGTGCTCTAGAATCATAAGGTTGTCTCTAAAAATAAGCAGTGGCTTCTTTTGAGTTGTCTCCTTGGCATCTTAGCTCATTAGGGAATCCTCGTTTCTGGGTTTTCGCAGCATTTGCGAGGACTGGGAGTTTCCATGTGAGAAGCAAGTTGAGAGTCCTGTGGTCGCAGCTGTTGAGGACTCTGCTAAGACTCAGGATGGGGTCATGGGTTGGGAAGACTGCTCCTTGAAGACGTCAGTCTCATCTTACGCTGGGTAGAAGGAGTAAATCCTGCTTCTGCTGAACGCTCACACAGTCTCGGTGCTCCAGCATCATCTTGGCTGGCCCCAAGACCTGGGGCTGTGGAACAGAGGGAGATGCATGAGATGCAGCAGCTGCCAGTCACCAAAATAACTCCCTTCTCTGTAAGGTTTATGTTTTTCAAGCAGTCCCTGTAAGTCATGCTTGGGGACATGTCTGCAGTGACCCATCAGGAGCCTGTCTCCTCACACAGCCATCTCTCCTTTCGTGCTTTCTCTCCCCATTTCTTAAGTTATGAGGAAAATCTGCTTCTGTTCGAGCAGCCTGAAGCAGGACACAAGGGACAATTGGGAGCACAATGGCCATGGGTCCCAGCCCTGCTGCTGGGCACTGCCATTGGGTGCAATCACTGAGCTGCCCGGTGCCCCAGGGAGCACTGGCTACCAGGTCCTGCAGGCACGAGCCACTGCTGGGGGGAGGGAGCCACTGTACGGAGCCTGCCGGGAGCCCTCCTGCCACTGGGGCTGCCCCATCACCCACCCAGACACTCACTTCTCCCCTCCACTCCTCCAGCTCTGTCCTCCAGCCGCCGCCTGCCCCAGCCCAGCTTTGCTGGGAAATGAGCTGACCCAGAAAAACGTGCGCTGGGTGTGCCAAGAGTGGCAGAGCCGGGAGAATTTGTTTCCTAGCCAGACTCTGATGGGATTAGGAATAACTCTCTGCTAGATAATGCTCTATTAGGTCTGGTGATTGATTTTCTTCCTTCCTACCCCCAGTTCTCTGCTCATCTCCCTGTTTCAACTGGATTATTCTCATGCTTGGTTTGCTAATTGCCTGATCACTAGAGCCTCGTCAGAGTGAGGCATGGGGACATCACTGTCCTCCTCTGAGCCTCCAAGTTTCCTTCCTCTTAGTTTATGCCTCAGCTCTGATTTCATCTCAACAGATGCCCCTTCAGTTCCTCCCCATCACCTCCATGGTCCCCATGCCCCCTGGTCTCTTCTGAGGTTTTGCCAAGCCATAAACCCACGGGTTTTATGGACTTGAGGCAGTAGATATAATAAAGCTGCAGAAGCCACAGGTTTATTTTTGAGTGGTGGCATAAGAAACCCTGGAGACACTGAGCATCACATGTCACCTTCAGTCCTCATTTCGGTGTCCCCAGTCAATGTCCCTGGTGACTATGTTCTGCTGTGAGCAAAGCCACCCACAGCAGCGGCTGGAAAAACACAGTTCAAATCCCTGACCTCACGTTCAGGTGTGGAAGTTCGCTCTGTCAGCTCTGCAAAATGCCTAAAGTTTCTGCTGGAGGCCTGCCTCAGCCCGTGGGTGCCACAGGTCGATACCGGTGGCATCACCAGCAAGAGCTGAGCACAAAGCAGGCTTCCCAGGGACCCTGGTTTTCTCCGTTTGCAGCCCAAAAAACATACTGGGAGGGCTTTGTTCTTGCATGGCATAATTGAGGTCTCAGAGTTTTCCAGCAGGGAGGAAGGAGCCGACGTCTGGATGGGCTTTGGCACGCGACTGGGGAGCTGGGCTAGTTTTCTGGTCCTGAAGAACTCTGTCCTGTTCTGGCTATGGGCTTCCACTGAGACCTGGGCCAAAGCTCCCAGCCCAGGGGTAGAGCTTGGGGCCAGCGCTCAGCCTGGCACCCACGTGTGGGAGTTGTCGGCCCCTGTGAGCAGAGTGCCCATCCTCCACTCCCGGCCCATGCCAGCAGCTCTGCGTGGTTTGAGTCCCAGATGAGCCATCGAACCTGCTTGATGCAGCCATATTCCCATTCCTGGTAACCGAGATCTGGTCTAGTCGGTACCCTGAGACCGGGGAGCACACAGAGCTCCCCTTAAGCCATCCTGGCAGGCTGCAGGTGAGCCAGGGGAAGTATCGCTCTGCTTCAGCAGGGGATGCTCAGCCACTCCATCCGCCTCCCAAATCCAGCCCAAGCCCCAGTGCGGGGGCAGAGCAGAAGATGTTGTTTGGGGCGATGGTGTCCCGGTGAGTGCGGAGGTGCCACCGTCTACATGGCAGAGCCATGGTTGGCGCAGCCTTCTCTGCAGAGCTGCTGGCGTGGAGCCTGGCAGAGCAGCGCGGGAGGAGAGCGGCCGCGGGCAGGCAGCTGGGACACTTGGCTGCCAGGGCAGGGCTGGCTGGAGCCGGCAGCAGCAAACAGGCATCACTCGGGGTGTTCCCAGCAGCGTTTGTCTGTTGTTGGACATGAATGTTTGTGGGAGCCCCTTCCTGTCTTGTGCCAAGTTTGGGACGTGCTGGCACTGGCCCAAGTCATGGGTGCTGCCAGCTCCCTGTCACCTGTGCGTCGGGGCACTGATACCATCCCCCACTGGTGTTTTAAGCATGACCCTTTCCAAAAAGGCATGGAGGTCCTAGTGTAATTTTCTGCCCCATTTGCTTCTTCCCTGCCTGGGGGGTCTCCACTCTCCCCTGGGTCCCCGGTATCCCCTGGAAAGGTGGAGCAGCATCCTGTATCCTGAGCATGGAGCCTCCCCTGGTGCCCCTGGCCTGTCTGGGCAGAGCCTGTGAAGGATGGGCAGTGGCAGCTTTGCCTTGAGCCGCAGCAGTGGGGTTCTGGAAGGAGAAGGTCTCAGCAGGACCATTTTGCATCCTGCAAGTCAATGGAAGAATGAAACAAGACATTACTTTGACTGAAATATTTGTACCTGTGCGATGGCAAAACGGGGGAACCTAGAAATGTCAGCCTTGGCTTGTTTTCTGGTCTTTGTTCGGAAAAATGGAGAAACGGCAGCTGAGGAGCAGTTCTCTTGGAGGAGCTGACTGTGCCGAGCATGTGCTGCCAAAGAGGAGCCATTCCAAGGGGGTGGAAGAGACCTTGCCACCTCCTTTTCTCTAAGAAGTGGTGGTGTGAGGGAGCGAGAACCCACCTGCAGTCAGGGTCTGCCATGGGCTGAGCATCCGAGAGCCGGGCAGTCCGGGAGTGCCGGTGCCTCCACACACCGACCTCCGCCCCGCGGGAAGCACCGTGCTGCCGGTGGCTAGGACAAAAGGGCTGAGTGGCCACACGTCCCAGTGGGGAGGGAGGGGGCCGCTCCCGGCGGAACAGAAGTGGCCAAAGGTGGTCGACCACAAGTGGATCTGCTCTGCTTGCCCCAGCCCTGCCACAGCCCCTCTGCCTTGGACTTTCCTGGCTCTGTTCCCCAGCTCTGCATGCAGCAGGCGTGTTATTTTTAAAAATAAATTACATGCGAAGAAGAGCCTCTATCTAGGCCTTCAAGTAGAGTCGTAATTGGCCTTGTTCCCCAGGGACCAGGCGAGCCCCGGAACGCTGCGCTATCAGAGTAATGAGCTATTAATAAACGGCGCTGCTGCTCGGCTCTGACTGGGCTCTGCCTGGGCTGGACGGGGGCTGTGGGGCCCTGGTTGTCACTGGCTGGGGCTCTGTGGGTCTCTGCAGCTGGGGTGGCTTCTGCCCCCATCCTGCGGCTGGCAGACACACTCAGAGATGGAGGCCACCTTGGCTCCTCTCACAGGGGCTCGTACCCACCTGGCTTTGCTGGGAAGGGGATTATCCAGCAACCATTAACCTCCCCATGGGGTTTTCTGAGGGTGTTGGGGCTGTGCCGGGCTCCACCAGGACACCCACGAGTGGGGGCTGTGGGGCAGCGGGGGCAGACGATGATGCTGATGCTCTGCTCCGGCTGGGGGGCAAGCAAGGGAAGCCGGGGCAGCAGCGCTC
>NW_010247249.1:1164-1828 GCF_000690775.1 Eurypyga helias | reverse complement strand
GGGGCCAGATCTCCCCAGCCCCTGGGGGAGGCAACAGCGGGCACAGCATACGGCCAGGCATGGGAGACCATTAGCCTGGCAGCGGTGCCTGGGGATATTTATTTAGCATAGACACAAGGTCACAATAAATTGGCAGGGTTTTTCCCGTGGGTTTGCAGGTCATGTCTGGGTGCATCCTCCCCATCCAGCCCTGCAGCGGAGCAGGACCGGAGCCTTCTGAACCGGGGTCACCAAGCAAAGCTGTCCCTCCCTCACCCTAGAGCCGACTCCAGTTCCCAGCCAGGCAGCACCAATTGCAAAATGGCTCTTGGCATGGCTGGGAGCAGCCTCCTCGGAGGAAGAAGCTGCTGAGCAGCTCCAGACATATCCCTGCTCTGGTGCCCAGGTGGCATTTGGGGATCCCGGTCCCTGGATGCTGGGTTTGGGACGTGGGGGGTTCTGGTGCCGTAGGTGGAGCCCAAGCAGTGCTGGGGAGAAGGGCTGCATGGCTGGTGAGGGGCTGGGATGTGGGAGGTGGAGGGGAGGGGGGCAGCAATGGGGTCCCAGGTGACACCTCACTGCCTCTGGCAAAGAAAATCGAAGCTGCATCCGCCCAGCTGTTAATCCCCTCCCTGCGGCTGTGTGAAAAAGGATAAAGCTTCCCTCTCAGTTTGATTTGTTGAAA
>NW_010247249.1:379-611 GCF_000690775.1 Eurypyga helias | reverse complement strand
CACGTACCAAAAAAAAAAAAAGTCTGTGAGAGATAATCTCCTGTGGCTCTTAAATTGCACCGAGCAATGAGTTTATTGCCAGAGAACTGCTCGGCTTGGATAATAGGATCAGGGCGGGAAATTATCCCTGAGGATTGCACCCTTCCCTGCGATGTGGGCACAGTGAGGGGTGGTGGGCCCCCGGCCCCCTCGGGCTGTTCCCCTGCACCGCCAGCCCCCCAGGGAGGGGGAG
>NW_010247249.1:0-285 GCF_000690775.1 Eurypyga helias | reverse complement strand
GGGGCAGTGCGGGCCCCCCATTGCCCACCCCAGCAGCGCCAACCCTGCGGCAGGGCTGCTCTGAGCCAAGCACGCCGAGAGTGCGAAGCAGCATGGGGAAGGGGATGACAGGGAACACGAGCACAGCAAAACCTTCAGGTCCCTGGTCTGTCCTGCCAAGTCTCCCTGGGGCTGGGGTGTGAATGCTGCCGGGGGACAGCCAGCTGGGATGGCTCAGGGCAGGGGGCACAGCTGGGGGCTGCGATGTCGTGGGAGAGTGGGTTTTCATAGAATCACAGAACGGTT
>NW_010247248.1:0-2374 GCF_000690775.1 Eurypyga helias | reverse complement strand
GGTGACATCGGGGTCACCAAAGGGAGGTTTGTCCTTTGGGTCCTTAAAACTCACCGGGAACCTTCCCCCATGCTGGAGGAATCGGAGAGATAAAACGCTCCTGGGGAAAGGTTCAGGGGATGGGGCTGTGGAGAGCAGGAGCATCCCGAATCCTGGCATGAGGGTGCCGAGGATGGAAGGGGACCCTGTCGTCCCTAACGAAAGCGCTGTGGGGGAGGCATCTCCACCATCGGAGCTGGCTTGGCCACCCCGGGGGTCGCTGGTCCCTTCCCCAGTCCCTCGCCGGGCGGGTGAGCACTACTGCGGGCACGGCTCTGGCGTTAGGGGGTTCCTGGCTGGGGTTTTGGGGAAACCCAGGGTGGCAGCTGGCAGCCGCCGGGCTACCGTCCCCCTGCCACAGCCGGAGAACCCCCTGGAGCCGAAACAGTCAGAGCGGCGAGGCAAAGGCAGCTCCCTGCCTCCTTACTTTTAATTTTTACTCTTATTCCCCTACAGAACCTGACCCCGAGCAGCCACGACACCGCAAGCCCCCACGGTGGTAAGCAGGACCACTTTTGGGTGGGGGTGCTGGGTGCCAGCCCCATGCCAGGGCAGGATGCTCCCGGCATCGCAGGTGAGAATTCGGCTGGATGTACCCCGTGACGGGCATTTCATCCCTTTTAACCAAGAGGGTTTAACCACAATCCTGTTCAAAAGGTGAGTTTTTGGGGGTTGCTTATTTTTTCCCACTAGAGCCAAGAGCTGGGTCCATCTTCCGAGCCCCTTGGCGAGGAAAACACAGCGTTTCCCAGGATAAATGCTTCTTCCTGAAAAACCCTACCCTTTGTCCCCGTCTGCCAAACACAGAGGATGGTTTTGGCTCCTGGGGGGAGAAATAGGGGATGTGGTGCGGTCAGGACGTCTCCCGTTGTTTCTAAATTTAGATATTTTAGCTTTCTGCTTGAAAACGGCGTATCGTTTAGGAACGGCTGCTACAACTAGCTTTTTCCTTCTCAAAAAGCAGCCCACAAAAATAAAATCTAGAGAAACATGTCGGTTCACCCCGGACAAACCAGCCTTTACCCTGGGTTATCCCTGCCCACCCGCCCCCGGCACAGCGCCCCAAAACCACCCGAAAACCACCATTTTCACCGGCCGCTTCCACCCCAATTTCAGAGGGGTTGTGCTCTCCAGAATAACCGAGCACCCAAATTCCTCACTCCCAAGGAAAACAAAAAAGAACGCTTTCCAAAAGCGGGTCTTGGCCCCAAAAGCACCGTCGGGTGCCCCTGTGGGACCCCACCCCAGCAGCACCCCAAAAGCAGGGGGCTTTGGGGATATTTAAGCCCGTAGTGCCATCTGCTGGTAAAGGGCCCCCCAATTTTGCTGCCAAAACGCGGCGAGCGTCCCCCAAAACAGTCCCCAGAGCACCCACAGGCGATGCCAGCCCCTCACACGTGCCTTCTGCGGGGGAAAGGGCCGCGCTGGGGGGGTCAACGCCGTTTTTAAAGCGGTTTTAGGGGAAAAGACAAATCCCCGCGACACTTGCCCAGAGCCCGGAGCAGCCACTGGTGATGGGAACTTGGCAAATTTAATACTGATACAGGAGGGTTTTCCTTTACACAACAAAAATTTAACCCACGGAGGCTACCGGGAGCGCGAGAAAGCCAGGAGCCTACCGGGATCTAATAGAGGGATAACGGACGGATAGAGAACACCAGCAGGGACTGGAGTCCTTCTCCGTCGGGGCTCGGCCAGGTTTGCTGCAACTCAGGGGTTTTCCTCCTTAAAAAAAATAACAAAAAGCTTTGCTGGGGGGTTGGTGCACCCAGACAGCGAAGGCGACACCGGTTTGCCTCCCGCATCCTGGGATTTTAGTTTCCTTTGCTTTCGCATCGTGGCTCAGGGAGCATCCGTGCAGCCCGCGGCGCCCCGTTTCCTGCAGCCAGGGACCACCGACCCCCCGTTTGGGGTCTGGTTCAGCTCGCTGAGGAGCTGGAAGGCACTTTGGGACCCCCTGAAGAAATAGGGGTGCATCCAGAGTAACGGGTGTACCCCCAGGATGCTGCTGCCGCCCCGGGAGAGGGGTCAGCTCATCCCGCTCTCGGCCGCAGCCCCCGCGCAGAGCCCGAGCCCGGCTGACACGCCTCGATGCATGATACAAAGATTAAAAAATCTGAATAAACCAACCCAAAACGCAACCTCTTGGCACAAGTGTCCGGAAGCTCTACGTACCATCTAGCTGCGGGTGGGGGCAGGGGGTGAGCCGGGGGTGTCAGAGGGTCCCGGCACCCTGGGACACAGGACAGAGCTCACCAAAATCTGCGCTGACCTACGCTCGCCCGCTGCCTGGTACCGCTGTCCCGGGGGGGCGGCCACCTGTCCCCATCCGTGG
>NW_010247247.1:16543-23146 GCF_000690775.1 Eurypyga helias | reverse complement strand
GATCTGATGTCTGCCCTGTGAAACCGGGCAGTTGGTGCGCGTGTGTCTCGTGGGGCGCCTTGAGCGTCCCAGTGTCTCGGTCACTCCTCGGCGTTGGTGCGTGCTCCCTCCCCCCAGCTGAAAGCGGTGGAAGATGGGCAGCGGCCTGAGCCAGCACCAGCGTGAGTTCGAGACCCCCCGAGAGCACGGTGTGCGTGGCTTTTCTTACTAAACGCTTCCTCCTGTTAAAACAACGTTTACTTCTGCATTTTTAAGTGCATTCGCATTGGAGAATTTATCTTTTTCGTTTGCTGTTAACTGAATTTTGCAGAGGTGATCACTTCTAATACTTAAATTTTTGCCTTTGTGTTGCCCATTCATTCCTGTCCAGAGTGAATGTGGTGTCAAAAAAGGCAAACAGGAATACTTGCTCAGAGTGTTCAAGGAGCTGGTTATTTACCTCTCTCCTCCCTGTTTTTGCAAGGACAAAAAATCCGTAGAAACTGTATGGTTGAGCAGTTACGTAGTATTTGTAGTGCATCGGCCTTTTTAAATGAAGAATGTGTTACTAAAAGGAAAAACTACAGTTATAACGACCACTTTTAGCATTGGTTAGTTGTCCTGTCTGTCGTGATTAAGTCTTACATCCATGCTGCAAGTAATGAGTACGTAACATTCCAGGCTCTTGCAGTGGCCTCTAGTTTTCCTACTGCAAAATGCTGTCATCGGTTACAAAAAATAGGAAAATATCTCTAATGGGAGAAAAAAAAAAATTGGGCTTGTCTTTATGCATTTACCTTTTTGTTATTAATGTCTGGGGTCAGAAATGTATAAAGAGGATCCTTCTGCAAGACTACTGGGTGTTGGATATTAATGCATTTTGCTTTTTTTGCTGTATGTAGCACAGACTTGCCCTGATGCATGTTTGAAAGTGTAAAGCCTACTCTAGTATTGGAGTAGGCTTTAATCTCTACTCTGTTCCTACCAGAATGCTTAACACTCTGAACGCTTCCTACAGAGTTGGTGTGTTTTGCTGGAAGTTCAGACGCTCTCCGGGGTAGCCCTGTGTGGTGAGAGCCTCTGAGAAGGGCATGCAGGAAGAAGTGACGGAGTACTGATTGCCCTGCTGCCTCCCTCCTGAGGTGAGTGACAGTAACTTCTTGTGCAGCTCAGTCCTTCAGCCTTGTGCTGTGAAGCAGAATTTCTGTTGAAAAAGAAGTTTGGCAGGATGACTTTGGAGGAAAATCGGAACTGAAGCGGTGAGATCAGCCCGACAGCTATGCTCTCACCCACAAAAGCAAAAGGTTTGGTGCGAGTGGCTTATTAAAAGCAGCGTGTGGCTGCTGGTTTGTCCAGGAGGAATCTGTGCTGTTCCATGTTTGGTCTTTGGGGGTGGAGCAGTTCGGAATACAAGACTGAAAACCTTCAAAGAGTGGCAAAACGTGAAAGCTCAGGATCTTGTACACAAAATGCTGTTCCACTGCTAAATCCTGGAAAAGCCAGCGCTGCTGAAAAGCTGAGTAGTGCAAGTCATCGTGTACAAACGAGGCATGAATAAAGGTTGCTTCAATGCTGAGACTGTGGTTTGTGTAACCTACCCACCCAAGGGTGTGAGCAGTAATCCGGGTCTTTGGAGCCAGGAACTCCATGGTCAGTATTAGAAATGGGATGTAAGAGTGATCCAGTACTGAAAAATTGTTATGGTAACTCAGCCTGCATTTCAGGGGATGTAAACGGTAGTGAGTGAACTGTTGGAGAGCATGGTCCGCTCCGTAGCGACTGAGGTGAAGGTGAAAGCGCAAGCTCGAGTTTCACGTCAAACTGAAGAAATGTCTGATTGTCTTGTACGTTAGAAATGGTCACAGTAGGACACCAGGTGGTTCGGAGTGGTGTTGTGTTGAGCACTTCGTGCAGTCTCGGTGTAAGAAAAAAATGCTGGAGGCTTTTTAGCAACAGCAGCTGACTTAGGACTGAACAGACAAGGTGCTGAAACACAGGAAAGCACAGCAGTGATGAAAAGTAGACTGAAGGGAGCGGGAAACCTCTAAAAGGTGCCCTGCTCGCCCATCTCATGCAACTGCGCTTCTTTTAAACCTCGTTATGCAGGAGCTGAGTCGTAACTTTTGCGTATTTGTGTGCTCGTTTTCATTGTCTCAGTGGCGCATCCAGTTATCCCAGAGACATGGGGAAGAGGAGGGTGCTGGGAGACGGGGCTGCACAGTGATACATCCAGGGAAGAACTATCAATACAGTGCAACTTCAAAGAGATAGAAGTTACCTGTAAGTTTCAAGAAGAATCAGGGTGGCATTCAGCACCCTTTAAGGAGTCTTTTGGATTGTTTAGGCTTTTGAGCGATGAACAACTTTGTTGCCTTCTTTTTTTAAATTCTTCTTTCGCTCTGCTAGAAGTTGATACTGTACGAACGACTGCAGAAGAGGCACAGGTTGCGCTGCTGCGGGATGTCTGCAGTAGCAGCTTTCACAGCGTGCCCGCAGCTCTGGGGAAGCAGGCTGATTGTTGGGCAGCTGCTCACAAAGACAACGCGACGAGTTCTTAAGCCAAGAAATGAGCTGCGCAAAGTGTGCCGAGTCAAGTTCTGAAGGAGGTCGCTGACCCAACTGTTGTCTGTGCTGACAGCGTGGACTCGGTGGTTTCCCAGCAGCGAGCAGGCTGGTTGATCTGGAGATGTGTAAGGAATGCACACTGTTTCCTGTTGAGAAATTACTCCTAAGTTTTTGGGGGAAATTATACTGAAGATGGCTCAGTATTTGGCATCAACTTGCACACGGTCATACAAAGGTGAACCTGGGCGATAGAAGATCCACTGCATCACTGCGGGAAGGAAAGTAATAGAAATCCTTAGGGAATCGATGTAACTCCTTCAAGTTTGTCACCATGCCCTTGAAAATACCACAGTCAAAGGTCCGTGCATTAAAATATGAAAATCCGCTCGGACGGCACGAAAAACATGGAAGCACGGAATGCTTTGCTAGTGCTGTTGACAGAAAACGAACCAGTGAAATCTGTCGCAGACTTTCGGCGCCAGTCACTGGGGGTGTGTGCAAGGCTGAAGGGCAAGACAGGCACTCTTTACAGGAACCCGTCAGACACCGGGAACGCGGTGTCTAGTAACAGGGCTGCTATGTGGTTTCCAACATAAATTTACCGAGATTTGTCCGTTGCTGGCTTACCATTCTCCTGTGTAATGCACAGGCGATGTGTGTGTGGGCGACGGCTCAAAGACCACGCTTCAGGCTGTGGATTCCCGTCCACAGGGGGTGTTAGTGCTGCCACCAGCTCACAGCTGGGATCTGAAACCTTGCTGAGGTTGGCAGAGCGCCTCTCTCGCTCTTTAGAAGTCAGATCTGCGGGTTTTAGCTCTGGACTTTTTTTTCCAAAAGGGATGAGAGGGAAGCTCATCCTTGTAACTTCGAGGCAGTCTAGAGGATGTCACTGAAACCAGCTGTGCATTACCTGTGTCCAGTCTCACACCGTGTTTCCCTTTTTTCCCTAGGGAGAATCGTTAGAACCAGCCTGAGACCCACGGCAGCCCACGCAAGACAGCACCGTGAGAAAAACTAGGGAGTGTGAAGCCTGGGTGTAATAACGCAAGGCTATTGGGTTATTACAACGGTGTTGGGTTAAATAGTGTCCACTAAGGTTTCTGTGGACCGAAAATAAAGATTTATGTTTCTGTTCTCTGAATTTCTATCTTTCCCGCCCTATAATAGCAGTTACTTCTGTTTGTCAGTTCTGACTTCCTCTATGTTGTTTTTGGGATGCCAGTTCTCCCCTTCAGACTAAATAAAAGCTACGAGCTATTGGGTGGATGGGAGAAGATCACTGCAACCATGGTCTTATGTGGCAGGCAGAGATGGGTTTGGCCAAGGTCCCGTTGTGGTGAGGAAAAGCAGAAATTTAAATTAAACCTGCATTAAAAAAAAATCGGGAAAGATGCTTCTCCAACGTGGAAAACTGCAAGCTTGGTTTATCATTACCCTGACCAGCTGCATAATAGGGTACTGGAAATAGAGTGAAATACTGTAGGGATAACAACTGGGATGCCCGTTTGTTTTCTCACGGAAACCTCTCGTTAACAGAGCGAAGGCTGAAACTGCGCATCTTGCAACATCCCGAGTTTCAGTCCTGAACGGAAGCAAATGGCTCGTGCAGAGTGTAGGCCTACGTTAGTTTTTGGTTTGTCACGAGGGAAGGAGGTTTAGACAAGAGTAATTAATTTTCAGTGATCCTGCGTGTAATCATTGGATGCACTTTAAAGCTTACGGTTTTGGTTCGGGATTATATTCCCTGAAGATACCATCTGTTCAGGAGTTTTGCTCATGGGTCTTTGTTCTTAAAGTAGAAGTCTGGCAGGAGTAGCTTTTAAGACTTCCTTTTTTTTAAACTCTTGAGAGCAACAGCTAATGCCAAGTTTTAATGATGGCTGTCTTAAAATGTTAATTCCCTTTCCACAAGAAGAACCATGGAATCTTAAGCTTGGGTGTGTAGTACGTGCTGCTCAGTGTGGCAGGGCAAAGAAAAGGCGAGGAGTAGGCAGGTGTAAAGGGCACTGAGTACTACAGTCGTGCCGCTGGTAAGCATTAAGCGTGGTGCTAACGTTGGGACTGCCTTTTGGTTTTTATGAGTGGCTAACTGCACTGCACCACTGAAAAAAAACCCAAACCCTCAAAATCCTTAATTCTTATTTTCCCCCTTCTGATTTACATGAACACGGTGTCTGACAGACAACTGAAGCTGGTAGTATTAAAAAGCGGAAAGGAGGACAGATTCCGTGGTGGTCTGGGGGAGCAAGAGAGGAATGACCTGTGAGCTGGGTCTCTCTTCAGAGATCTCATCAGTACAGCAGGAAAGAGGCATCACTGAAGTTGTGACCAGCTGGGCAGGCAGTGGTTTTTACCCTTGCTCTGGGTCTGGCCGGGATGGAGTTAACTTTCCCCACGGCAGCCCCCATAGTGTATTGGTGTCTAGAAAGGGGTTGGGAACACCCCGGTGTTTGGCAGCCCTTGCACAGCATCAAGGCTGTCCCTCCAACACACCCCCTCACCAGGAGGCTGGGAGTGGGGAAGGTGTCAGGGGGACACACAGCCAGGACAGCTGACCCACAGGGCTGCTCGGTACAATCTGATGTCTGCTCAGCAGTAAAAGCTATGAGGTGGAGGGGATGACATTATTACAACGTGTGTCTTCTGGAGCAACCGCTACACATACTGAAGGCCTGCTTCCCAGGAAGTGGCTGTACTTCCCTCCTCCCCCCCCTCCCCATCCTGCTGAGGAGGGCAGCGACAGCGCCTCGGTGGGCACCTGCCCTCCAGCCGGGGTCAGCCACCACAGCTCCTGCCGAGGAGATGAATGCAGCAGAGAAATGAATGCGGGCACATTGCGGGGAGAGCACCTGCCAGGCTGGCTCTGCAGCTCTATGTTTGGTTTGACAGCTTACTGCTTTTCCTTCCTGGTGGTTTTTAGGTAAGAATAGGAACAGCAGCATGGATGCGGACTGGAAGTACAAAACTTACGCTGACAACTTTCTGCTACCAGGAAAAATACTTGATCTGGAGAAGCTGTATCCCTCCAGTGGATTTTAATTGGTACCACACCTGTTCTTACCAGATGGTGTTGTCAAACGAATCTGTGTTTCTGAAGGCTTTGCTCCTTTGTGCAATGCAAATAAGACACTCGGGCAACCAAGGAATGCCCTAAAAACTCAAGTTTTACTTGACTTTTAAATAACCTGGACACACGTATTGACACAGCCATCTATCAAACTCAGTGGAAAGTAAAGCACACGGTCGCTTCATGAATACTTAACGTAGATAGAACAATCGCATCACACCGACATGTTTATGCATGTTGTTCTCAGACATCTTTCTAGGCAGCTTTGAACTAAACAGGCTTTCCCAAAAGAAAATCTGCGATCTAATCAGTTCAATATGCACCTGTACAAAGATGATTGATTTGGCAATTTAAATGGTAGTGATTTTTCCCCCCCCACCCCCCAACCAACATCATCAATATAATGAGCTCAATTAGAACACGAGTTGCAGGTCCAGGGATATGGGGAAGAAACACAGTGTAGAAAACAGCAGGTCAAGGCCAGCTCCTCATGAAAGAAACCAGCTAACAAGTAAGGGGACCGGTACGGGATATATAAAAAGGCTTCCGGAGTGTGGTTAGCAAGCCCTCTTTATAGTACAAAATACTTCTTTTGCAAAGAGGTATATCTACCTTGTAGGTGTTGCTCATTAGTGAGAGAGTTCGTAACTTACCTGTTCTTAGCACTTAATGGGAGTCTCAGAAAAGACTAAATGCAGGGGCAAAGAGTTAAAATTGCTGGCCTGAGATCAATTCAGCAGACCAGAAGCTGAATTAGGATGAGAATGTCTCCAGTATCAGTCCTTAGTCCATGTGAGGACAGGTCTGTATGGCAGCCAACCCCAGGGCAAACTGCCTGACACAGTTACACATCTCCTGTCTTTTGCCTGACTCCTCGGGAGACACAAGTGTTTCGGACTGTCGTCCAAAGTCCAGGTCTGGAAACACAACCGCCTCTCGGCAGTGAAAGCCCCAAGAAAGCCAGAGAAGGACAGCAACAACGGAAAGAGCAA
>NW_010247247.1:15571-16525 GCF_000690775.1 Eurypyga helias | reverse complement strand
GAGCCCAGCCACTTCCAGGTGGTGTAGGGCTGGTTTAGAGCACAGCTGTGGCAGAGTAGGTGCCTCCAGATCGATCACTTGTAGGTAACTCTCACACAAACACAACAATCACAGGAAAAGGTGCCTTTCCTCAAATGACTGTGTGTAAGAAGCCTGAAGGGAAATTAGGCTCTCAGAGAATCATAGAATGGTTTGGGTTGGAAGGGACCTTAAAGACCATCCAGTTCCAACCCCCCTGCCATGGGCAGGGACACCTTCCACTAGACCAGGTTGCTCAAAGCCTCGTCCAGCCTGGCCTTGAACACATCCAGGGATGGGGCATCCGCAGCTTCTCTGGGCAACCTGTTCCAGTGCCTCACCACCCTCTCCGGGAAGAACTTCACGGAAGAAGGTTCTTCTGTACTATTTGCTGACAGTGATGTCCAAGTTCTGCCTAGTTCTGGCTCTGGCAACTTAAAATGTAATACACGCGTCTTCTGCAGATACAAAACTGTTGTAGTGCTCCAGACTGAGCATTAGACTTGCTAAAACCTCCCTTGCTACACAGTCTCCTTGGAGATAAGACCACTACCTCAAATCCAGGTCCCTTCCTGTAAATCTCTCGTTTAAATTAAAAAAAAAAAAAAATTGGCTTGATTAGGGAACAACTCTCCTGCGACTGGAGAATTGAAACCTATCACTATTTGACTAGATAGAGGCGCGTTTTCTGATACAGTGGGATAAGTGAAATACCACACACTTGGCTGATGGTATCCAGCAACAGGACACAAAAGCCCATAGGCAGATGACAACACAAGGAAAACACGCGGTTGGATGTTTTCCTTACCGGTCCTTTTCTTCCTGAAAAACCTTACCGGTCCTTTTCTTCCTGATCAGTATTTGAGGATTGGCAAGATACGGACACTACGTACAGTTAATTCTCAAACAGCAACAACACAAATCCTAGTAGCAGGA
>NW_010247247.1:11835-15550 GCF_000690775.1 Eurypyga helias | reverse complement strand
ATGCTCTACTAGCCTGTGCCAGAGCAAGGAATGCAGAATAATGGTAGTGGTTTAGAAAGCAACAAACTACAAGCAAGTGCCTAACGCTCCAGCTTGGAATGCCGCCCTGGAAAAGCCAGGATTGGCTTTCACTGCAGACGCTGTAACCAGTTCTTGTGTGGTTTAGCGTATTTCAGTAGTATTCCAAAAGACTGCGATGCTCTACATCAATCTGTATCACCAGGATCTTTGCCTTGGTGATGTTGGGGCTTTTTGTGTGTTTGGTGGGGGTTTTTTCCCTTTTTTGTTTTGTTTTGTTTTATTTTTTAACTGGTCCCTTTGAAAATACTACACAAGGTCATAAATAAATCCTAAAGGATCACTTTAGGATGGAGCAATGGCAATGAAACCATTTAACAGATTTACAAAATGGTTTGAGCAAATACTCTAAGCCAAGCCCAACAATGTCCTAGGATGAAACCCACAGTAAATTCAGAAAATGCTGAAGAACCTCCTTGAAAACAGAATTTTTACCACAGAGGGGTTCTAAGCTCTTTCCTTCTCTTAGATTTGTTCACTGAGACTGAAGAAGCAGAGCTGTCTGAAGAAAGTGATCAAAGACGACTATGAAGTGATTCTGCCTTCCCTCCGGGATGCAGCACCTCCCGACTTGCAGACCAGTCCACACTGTGATAGGATACAGACACTGTATGCCCACCACCCCGGCTAGTAGCGTCCCCCTGACTTCCTCAGATCGTGAAACAGTAAAGAAACAAACCACGAAGTGGAAAATAAAACACGTCATACGAGGTTTCACTTACAAGTTTTGTTGGTTAAAACGTGTGTTGGTGATCCCGTGCCTCTCGTGAAGCACAGCTTCAGACGCTTTATGCTCACTCCAGTTCTCAGACGGTACTGCTCCAGCGATTGGACGTGACCCTGTGTCTTCCACCCCCCGCCACACCAGCGGTGGTGGTTGATTTTAAGGAGAACAGATGTGAAAAGGCACATGAACTACTACAGCCATTCCCAGTGATGGGAAACTCAGTATTTAGTTTGGGGATGATGCTTAGCAAGAGTTACTTTCACAACACAAAGATTTTACTAAGCTTCTTGGTAAGTTAGGAACACCAGAAGGCTCATCCATGTTCTGACTGTGGCCAAACGGGAGGCAGAGGAGTGACTTCAGCTATTTGTACAAAGTGATGGCACAGGAGAAGAGCAAGGCATCACTTCAGATACGTACTAGAAGATAACCTACTCAGTGTGCAGCATCATTAGAACCTACTATTCCTAGCGTGACAATAGAAAAAAAAATTGTAATTACCATACCTGAAATACTGCCTTTGTCATTTTATCGTAGTAGAAATGGCTCAGAGAAAAGTATTGGAAGGTACGAGCATTGATTATTTCATATGAAAAGAGATTAAGGCAGACTTGTCTAATCTAGTTAAAAAAAAAAAAAAGGCTATTTGCTAGCTGTCTTAAATCCTAGTCTACAAGTTTCATTCAACCAGTAATTAAGTGCCTTGCTAAGCAGTCTTACTACGGTGGGTGAGTACGTATTCTCCATTTTTTTTCCAGTGTGGCTCACTATAAGGTGATAGATGTATTTCTGTGGTATGGAATGCTCAATTAAATAGTCCCCTCACATAAAAGGGCATTCAAAATTGAGAACACTTAAAACTGCCACGGGAAATTAAGTCTGTATCACCACTGGAACTCTGGTACAGGGTGTTACTGAGTCCATTATTTCTGAGCTCAAGTGGGTTGAGTCAACATTTGTGCGAACAACACGAGCATCTGTTGTGCTAGGCTAAAATAAACCGTGTAAGAGCTATCAGTCCTTATGTCTCAGGACACGAGTTGATCCCCATATAAAGTTGTGAAGATAATTCTCCCCATATCACACTGTATTGCACAATTGGCCAAAAATATGACTATTTTGCTTCTCTTGAAGCATCTGGCCCTGATCATGTCAGTTAACAGTCATTTTTTGGAAAAAGGCTATTCAGTAACAGAGCAGACCCTAAAGCCTGTTTTGTTGCAGCAATTTTTTCGTTCTTTTTTTTGTTTGTTTTTTGAAATGTAACTGCTGATCATTCAGTTTTACTATGACTTTTCGGTTGTCCAATTAGGCAGCATCTCCTCAATCAGTCACACCACTGCAACGGTGGCGGTGATAAAAGCATTGCTTGGCCTTCCCAGCAAGCAGGCTGCGCTTCCGAGGATCCTGAAGAAACTGCTCCCATGTCGACTTCAGTTCCTTCCCTTGCACACACAGAAATTCTCAGTTTCCAAAGAATAAAATCCATGCACCATCATCCATTAAGAGCAGTCAAGTCTCCACCTTGAAGCGTGACACCTGTACAGTTTTTATGATCTTAGTGGTGGATTTTCCCTCGATGCTGTTGGTGGACAGCTGAGATGTTTCTTCTATTAGGCTGTCTTTAGATCCGTTCTGTCTCTGAGGGGAACAAATTAAAACGTGCTGTTGAAGAGGTACAGCAGAATTTAACTACTGCTATGACGGCCTTAGGCTAAGGAGAGATATAGCGCTCTATGCCAGGAATATTAAAGTCTCTACATCTGATCAAACAGAACTTTTGCCTCCACTTTCCCCTGCCAGCTGCTGCCCCTCTGTGCTATTTGGATTCGTATTCCCCATTCAGGAAATGCCACAACTAATTACTTGATATTTAGCAAAACACTGCAAGCAAGCGCTCACAAGGAATTAACGGCCACTGTGTGGTAAGGGGGTCTGGGACAGAGGGAAAACAGAGGAGTTTGTGGATGCTGAACACCGTAATATTAATTCCTTCCAGGACACGAATTTAAGCCATATTGTATTGGCTAAGAATGGAAATAAGAGAATGTGAATTTTGAACAGGACTCAATTACGCAAGCTACCTATTTCTACAAAGCACGTCAATGTGCTTAGACTCAAGTATACCAACTTGCCCTTCACTGCTGGAGCAAGTCCTTACAGAAACAGCGAGGACACCTCATCTTTTTCAACTCCCATCATATGCAGGAATACAAATGCCCTTGAGCTTAACTGCTATCAAAGAACAGGTAGCCTGTTAGCTAGCCTTAAACTGAAAAACACCTGTTTGTTGTTTTAAAAACGATCAAGCCTAAGTCATTCTAACTGCTTGTAAGATAAAGTAAGACATTTTTGCTGGCTGTATTCTGTCCAGTTTCCACACTACATACAGTATCAGCATGCAGTTTTGGTATACCCACGTGCCAGATTAACAGACACGATGACTGGCCTGGGAAGTGAGGCAGAAATATGTCTGGAATTCTCCCTTCCGTGTTTTGGTTTTCCTTTTGTGTGCTTGTATAACAGACCTGCGAGTGCTTTTTGAATACCATTTGCTTTTCATATTTTGAGCTTAACAAAACTATCAAAGCTGAGAGATATGGCACCATAATTTATGACGAAAGCCAATGATGGTATTTAAAATACAAGTTCTACCCTTTTTAGATTTCAGTAATGTAAAAAAATGTGCAGCATTTGGGGAAAAAAAGAGAAAACAGCAGTGCTTCAAGCCCAAGCAACAAAACTCTTAAGAAAAGCTCTAAGAAGAGGTGAATAAATGATAGTAGGTTGTGATTACAACTGCATCCTAAGCACACTTGCGTATTTTAAGAAAAGGTGAAAGTTGATGCTCCTCCTGTGAAAAACAGGGTATCGTCTCCTTAAGGAAGCATCAAACTCAGGCTGGGAAAG
>NW_010247247.1:2464-11804 GCF_000690775.1 Eurypyga helias | reverse complement strand
GTGGGAAAAGAGCCCCCCATCAGCAGAAGCAGGTGTTGGCGGTGGCATATGCTACAGAACTACATATATTTGGAGATATAAACAAAGTAGCCACACTGCAAAATGTGAAATTTCAAGTCACGCTGCTGATGAAAAAAAATCTGTCAGCTTTAATTTTCACTGAAAAACATAAACCTAATTTAAATAAAGCACTATTCCCACCCCCCTCCCTCCAAAAAAAGGGAAAATTGCAAAGGATGCACAATTACTAACCTGCTGAGTCAGCTGGATGCTGGGACCTCTCGCGTCTGAAGATCGTGTAACAGGCAGTGGAGGCACCAGATCGGTTTTCGCACTGGAATGATATTACAGAATGAATACTGCGGTAAGGACAGCAGGAAGAATAATGAGACTGACCTGGAGAGCTACTGAAAGGGAAAACCAAGAAGGCTTATCACCTGATTTTCACATCCAAAAGCTACCATGCTGATCCTCAGTACCCAGTGGGCACCTTCGGACATAGGTCATCCCATCCCTTCCCAAGGGATCTGTCGTCTCCTGGTCTACCCAGGCAGCCCAGCCTCACACGAGATGCATCTCACCTGAAGTCACAGGTGTGCCACATGACTAAAACTGGCCTCCCAGGTGGGTGATGTCATGAAGGGACTGCTTTTGATACTTAAGGCCTTCATAAAACTGAGAAGGGGATGTCACTTTTCCATCTGTAAGTACACCCTTTACAAATCAGTCTTCTGACTGAGCCACCCGCTGCTGAAGTGGGTTGTAATAAAGCTCCCATGACACAAATTTCAGAGTTAACACAGGTGATAGCTTAACTCTATTAAGGATGAAGGCATCTGGAAAGCCACTCATGAGTTCTCATCCCTTGGGCAGCTTCACAACCTTCCACTGAAAATCAATACACGTTTATATTGGCTTTTTAATTCCACACACACACACCCCCCCCCCAATCCAATCGGATCAAGCAAGCCTCTGTGGCCCAAAACAAACCAGAAATATGTTTGCTCTTTTTTGAGTCATTTAGCTCTGAAGACCTACTATTTAGAGGGTTGCCTAAATCCTGTGCCAGCAACCAACCACATCTATGACACTCCTAATATAAGCATCATCTTTGAACTACTTTTGGGCCACACTAAACCACTCCATTGCTAATAACCACGTTCACATACTTCACTTCAGACAGGACAGATCTTTCACCATCAGAGCACTGGGACCGCCGATACTGACGGTAGCTTCGAGGGGAATGTGAGTGTCGAATGCGGATTGGGTCGCCTTGGGTCCTGAGTGAGACACAGAATTCACAACGGTAGGTTAGTAAACCAGATCTTTGGCACAAAAACATAGACTCGACTGCAGACTGGGAGATTCTCCTATTTCTTATGAAAATGTAGCAGATGGCTTCTTGCACTGTCTGAATTTAAAAGGCTGATGATTGTCTTACGAGTCCGTACTTGGAATTCAGTGCTTTAAAAGGTCACAAATACGGCATGCCCATATTTGAGTACGAAACTTTAATAAAGGATGCGTTAATATACACAGCTTTAACAACAGCCTGTTCTGTTCAGTGGTGCTGTGGAAGCACACTGTAATGCAAACTGGGATCCCATTTCTGCCACATGCAGCTGCTTGCACTGACACATGGCATCCCAAATGGACAGTTATCACAGGGAAATACATATCCTTAAGGAAATAGCAATGCCTTGGCAGCTGCCCATGACAAGCAAGGAAAGGGGTTGAACAGGTCAAAGAGTGCCTTAGATGATAAGAATAAAAATCTAAAAGGAAGCAGAAGTTTAGGAAATAAATGGGATTTGCCTGTTTGCATTCAGCGCTGTCTGATTCTGTAGTGTGTGACATAAAACAGACTGATGGACGGCATAGGGAGGCATACAGACATCTGGCAGGTTCATGAGTGTGTGGGAGAGACAGGGAGAGATGTAGTTTAGGGTGGTTTTTTTTTTTGAAAGAGAAAATGTAAGGTTTTAAAATTATGAAGTATCCTCACCAACCCATCCTAGATGAGCATTTGGAGTGGGTAAAAGCTTAGAGATTATCAGTAAACCCACTGCCGCTTCAGTATGAAAGAGGTCAAAGTAAAATAAGAAAAATGGGCTTTTATAGTCACAAAGAAAAATCCTGGCAAAACTCACTCTATTTTAGTGTATGGAATTTCTTTCAATTGCTCCTCAGACAGGCCAGATGGATCCACAAGCTCCTTCCTAGAAAGGATTAGGCAAAGTAAAAAATGTAACAGTAGCTACCAACTGCAAACCCATTCTTATTTTTATTATATCAGGCTGAAAAGATTTACTAAAACAAGCTGTTGTCAGCCCTGAAGCTATCCTGACATCAAAATAAGAAACCTATTAAGAATTGTGTCTAACTTCACCTTGATTGCTTCAACTGCGTGTCGCATCCTGTTCCACCTTCCTGTCACCTCCCTGCAAATCTCATCTTGCTGCTTCACAATATATATGTGAACACTGTGTACATTGAACTTTGAATATGCTGTGGAATAGCAAACTATCTTCCTCACTGGTAGTTTTATAGTATGCAGGGCCTCATCCTAAAAGTGTCAGCATTACAAACAATGACATTTTGGAAGCCCCAGAGGAATAAATCTCTAAAATGCTGAAATCTTCTTTAATAATTCATCTACACACAATGGTCACCTGTATTCAGTGCATTGTTATCTGCAGTATCTTCTACACACAGCAGGCCATTAACACCTGCATAATTTACTGTGGCACGTAACTAAATCAGAATGTAATGCTAAAAGCCACGGAGTAGGGGATGTGATGGCTACATTAGAGGCAAACCATGATGTCGCTCAGATCCCACAGGCACCGTACTTACTGGATGTGTTTCCACAGTTCTTCTTTAGCTTGTACATCTGGGCTTCTCCTATAAATAACCAACAAAGACAACAAAGGCAGAACTGTGAAAACCATGGTCTGACGTGTTGCTGTTCCAGTAACTTCTAACACCACTGACCCCGCACAGAAATCATGGTAAATGTAATCCACCAGGGACTTCAATTTTAAGGTTTGTTATCTCAGAAAATGCATTCAACTTCATTGTTTCATTTCAACGGTAAAGTCATTTCTTGAATGACAGGCTCGCCATCACAATTCCTGCTCCAGTACTCTTCAGCAAGGGTATGCATAATAAACAAGAAATTCCCAAGCCAAATCAGTGCCCAGCTACTGCCTCCCCTTATCCAGCTGAGGACAATGTGTTTTGGAATCACACTTTGTAAAAGGCCCTCAGAAACGTTCCGTGGCATACAGAGCCCTTTGTGGGCAGGAGGAGGCACAGGCCACGCCAGGCTGACACACCAGTAAGCACCAGTAAGAGGACTCATTGCTCAGCTGTCACCGCAGCACAGCTTCCTGCTTTCTGGTCATGTCCAAGAAGGGCTTCTGCTCACCTCATTTACCTTTGTGATGTCCAGGAGAAAAAACAACAGTGAACCAACCAAACCTGCAACCATACCTACTCACCCACACAAATATTCCAGCAAGTACTTAATTGACAAAGAAAGTACTTAGCCAAAATTGTAACTTCCCTGTTGCAGACACAGAGGTGTAGTGAGGCAAGCCTAAATGGTACGCCTCACATTTTCCACGGAATTACAGAAAATACCACCTCAAACTGGACCCCCACCCCTTTTTTTTTCTTTATCCTACTCCATTGCAGGTTTAGTGCAAAACCACTGCTGCTGCTGAAGATGCACCTAGAATTCACCAAAACCCACGCAGCATAATAGACGAAATAAGCATTTTATACAGTAGCAGGGACAACATTTGCATGGAGAGATCACATAATTCCTTTCATTGGGATTATATAAACGCAGTGTGAACAGCTAGACTGTTCCACACCATTTGGGATGTGAGCAACTTTTAGATTCAGCATGTATAAATGCTCCCACTTCAGTCACAGTTTCTCAAAGATTAAGTCTTACATCATCAGATCATACAGCTTGCTTTTTTTTCCTTAAACAAAAGGGCCTATCATATTCAAAGATGCTTCTGGAGTGATATAATCCAAAATCTATGTGAAGAACAAGGACAGCAGAGTTCTGTGTTTTAGCGTCTGTTAAACTGTCTCGCCCTTGGCTGGTGACTGTCTCAGAACCAAGTCCAAACTGCTCTCTAGCACTAACCATTTTTTGTTTCACTGTTAACTGCGTCTGACTCATTTCCACACTTCAGCCTAGGAATATTGTTCAGAGACATCTATATTGCAGTAGATATTTTACAGTTGATGCAAATGCAGATTATTCAGGGATGGTAATGCTCTGGGGTTTGGGGTTTTTTTTAGATCTTACAGCTGCAGGAGTCCTGGGAGGTATTAGTTCACTGCTTTATAAATACCAGAGAGACCGAAGGGTGAGACAGCACCTTTCATTCGTGATTGCCTAGTGGGACTGATATGAAGTAATCCATCACCTTCCCAGGCTCCAAGGTGGCGATGACTTTCCAAGCAGCATGATGCATCCACCCCAGACGATTCCTGTCCTTGACAGACTGTTCTGCTGCCCGTTCCAACTGCTGAGGTCCTCATGACAGCAACAGCTACCGCCACGAGTAGCTTGCAGTCCCATTTTTCTCAGCGTTCAGAGCTTTTTATGGCTTTATATGTTTGTATTTATTACAATGCATTTCATTTTCTCTGATTTTCTATTTCTCTTTCTCTTGTCTTGTATTTGCTTCTCCTCTCCTCCCTACATCTGTTCATGCTGTTTTTGACTCCCTGATGCAGTAGCTTGGTATGTAGTGGCATTTAACAGCCTTTTTCACCCCCCAAGTTTTGAATTGATTTCTCCTTCCATTCGACCCCCTGCTCACAAAACAGCAGCTGCAAACCCTGCATTCACCCTGGGGCTGGGAAGATAGGCATCCTCTTCTGAGGCTGCATAATCAGGCTGTGGGGAATGTGAAAGCTCCCAGAAAAAAAAAAAAAAGACAGCTCCTCCAGGGAGGCTTTGTAATGCTTACAAGCCCTCGATTGCCTGAGGAAGCAAAGCCTCAAGGTCGCTCCCAAACCCAAGATCCCCACAAAGCAGGGTATTGTGCACACCACTGACCCATCTGATCAGCTCAGGCTTTTACTTATTCATGGAAATACAATAGTTCAGGATGTGGCCTTAAGTCTCGTGGATCACTAAACATCATGTGAAGCCTCACCTACAGTTAGAAATACTAATTTGTGGGGCAGTGTGGAAAAAGAGTGGATAAATAAGAAGTCATCTTTGTTTTCTCCATTTTCTAGGAACTATGCCTCCTGCTTTCGGCAGACAACTCCAGGCTTTTAATTCTGTGGTCTCTGCCATTCTCCCTCCTTCCACCCCTGCAACTACAAAATAAGAAAGCCACTGCTGTAAAATACCAGCTTAGCAATACGGCATCTCATGAAAAAAGAAAAAAAAAAAAAAAAGGAAATGGGCTAAACACAGTGATTCCTCAGAGCAAACTGCTTTTATGTATTCCCATCATGACAGCATTTATTTTCCATCTGTCCAAGAAGTGTTATCATACTGGGATAACCTCACAGCATTCATTCAAGTTAACTCCCCACAAAAGAATATCCAGGAATATGATACAGATAAATTAGCTCAATAAAAGCATTTTCCCTCCAAAGGCTTGTTCTTGCTCCCTTTGAAGGCAGAATGAAGAAAAACTTACAAAAAAAAGGTCTTGTTAAGGTGAAATGTAGGTATTGCATATACTTCATAGGAAACTCATGTTTGTATAGTTCTTAACAGCCCACAACAAAGCAATCCTTCTATTAAACCTTTAAAGCCAGATCACAATCTGTCTTTCACTTTTTTTCCATCTTTTTACTGTGAATTGCTTTAGAACTCACAGTTTTAACATATAACATCTACTCATATTGCCCTACTGCAGTATTTGAATCAATACCTTCTGGACAATTTGTACACTAATCAGATTCTCTAATGCACCAGAAACCTAATGGGAATTCCCAGTAAGTGATGAGCCTCCAGAGGTTTTCTTGTTTATTTTTATTTCGTTTTCACACGCTTGAACAACTCCACACATTAATAAGGACTACATTATTTTTTGTGTCTGCATCTGCACCCTTATTAATATTTCAGTTCAAGTCACAAATGGTAAATTTAAATAGCCATGGAATTTTAATGGCCATTCTTCTTAATTAAAAAATGCCCTTTGGCTACACAGATGTTTTACATGAACTCTTGAAAATAAACCCTGTAGAACTAGAATTGGGAGCTCTATTTGCTGATTCCTTTAGGAGAAAGAAAGGTCAAATTCTTGTCAAATATTTTTATTCCTGAGACCAAGGAGACGCCACCCCACCACCAATGATTAATATTACTCATTATCAAACAAACGAAATGCACTGTGCCAGGCACAGTAACAAATATTTCAGCTATTACTTCACACTTCCGAAGTGAACCTCCAGTTAAACTGGCTGCAATAAGGAACTTAATGCGAAAGACTTAACTGTACTACTAAAATGAAGTTTTTCTATCAATTGTTAAATGTGCAAATTAAAATGACCAGAATTAAAACCTACACCCTAGGAAATCATGTTTCCCTTCCCTCTGACCCACATCCAGCCAGGTAAGCAAACAGCTGAGCCAAATTAAATAAATGCTCTTATTACCTTCTGCAGGTTAGCAGCTAATTGCCCTTCACTAAACCTTTTTTAAAGCATTTTGAAAAGAATTCCCACTCTACTTCTTTTAGTTCCTACTCACATATATATTCAGGATCTCTGCCATACTTTGGAGGTTTGGGCTTATTTCAATGTTTTTTTGTTTGCATTTTTTTATTATTATTATTTTTAACTGAAGAATGAGACAAAAAGGAGGGATATATTCATCATTAACACAATAGGGAAAGGCAATGAGAAGCCATCCAAAATCTTCAGGATTTCCTCATTTCTTTCCTTCCTCTAGGTCCATTCCTTGCTAAGTAAAATGCTACCCATCCGCGTTTCTTTTTTGCTAATAGTAGTTTACATAAAGTACAACTCAGTGTCAATGTGCTGGAGAATAAAAGTGATTTCGTAAGTAAAGTTAGCCAGAAGAGGGAGCCCGTGCTGTCCAAGCAATGAAATTTACCTGGCCTATGGGAAAAAAGAATAGTTGGCCATAAATTTAATCTAACCATTATTAAGCAAGTACATTTCCTAGTTTACAGCACTTTCTGTATATAGTAAAAAAATGTAAATCAAACTTAATCGGCTGTATTTTTTGGATTCCATACAAGTGAGTTTTAATATTCCTGCTTTTTAGTAATATATCATTGTATAATTACACCTAATAACATTTGACTTTCGTGCAGCTGAAAGTGAGCAAGTCTGTACAAAGCCAGTTAAAGTAGAAATTCCAACATTTGGAATTTTAATGGCAAATCCTATTTCTCATAAAAGAATGAAAACTGTACGCTATGAAACAGGAGACAGAAATGAGTTGTAGCCACACAGGCAACTGAAAACAGAAATCAAGTGGATTTTAATACTGGGAACTTCGGTGCAGATTAGAGTTTCAGTCAGTATTAATGAAATAGTAATTTAAGGCACTACACAGTTTCTCTTGGTAAGTCTTAACACGAAAGGTAAATTCAAGACAAGGCATTAACGGGAAGTATCTATGTCAGTGTGTTACAGGAGTCACACGTTTCACCATCAGCATCAGGGCACAACTCATCCATTTTAACCAGGCTTGAGAGAGGGGGGGATACAGTTTCAAAGACAGCTCTCACTCGCCTTCTCTCCCAGTGCCTCATAGCTGCTCTCCTGGCACCCTTCAACACCCCTGCCCTGCCCTGCCCTGCCTGCCAGGCATGCTGATGCTGGCGCTGCTTTGGATGGTTGCTTGGATGGCAGATTAGGCTGGACACAAACGCAATAGAGAACAGTGTGTCTATACCGCAAAAACACGCCATTAAAGGAAAAATATAAATTAAAAGGAATCAGCATTTCATGAGCTTGAGAAAATTCATTTTAGAGGCTGACAACTTCTACGTCGCTGCCTGACAGCACAGCTCCATCATGGAAATCCTGACATCAGGATGCAATAAATCACTCACTCCTGCTTGCCAATGGTAATCTGACATGGAGACCCGTAGCTGGTCTCATCTGGAACAATACTGCAGGCACTGTATGATTTAACAAGTGTGCACGCATTTCACAAAAATGCCTGCCCCTGTGACAGAAACTCTGACTGTTTTCACAGACAGCACAGCTCCATCATGGAAATCCTGACATCAGGATGCAATAAATCACTCACTCCTGCTTGCCAATGGTAATCTGACATGGAGACCCGTAGCTGGTCTCATCTGGAACAATACTGCAGGCACTGTATGATTTAACAAGTGTGCACGCATTTCACAAAAATGCCTGCCCCTGTGACAGAAACTCTGACTGTTTTCACAGACAGAAGAGGGGAATCGCTGTCCTCGATACAGAACTCAATAAGCCACAAAACCGCTCAGGACTCCACTGAAGGTGATGGAGAGAGTTCCTGACAAGCCCTGTTACAAAGCCCTTCCCGTGTTATTTGTGCCCTGAACTTCAAGTCACCATACAAAGGGAGTTTGACCAATTCTGCTAACGTGAGAACGTGCCATGCGAAAGCCTCTGCTCCTCAGCAGCTGAGAGCCGTCACCACGCTGGAGGTACTGCTCCTGCTTTTTAACATGCTACAACAGCCTTTATTTTCCTGTCACGGAGGGCAAAGGTTACGTACGATCGAGATCTGTGCCTGGATCGCCGGTAGTTTGGATCCGCCTGGTTTTTCTCCTTTTGCCGCCGTAGAACAGCTTCCCACTGAGGAGCTGAGTCAACCATCTCATTCTCTTGCCGTAATCTGCAAAACAAGTGCCGGCAGTTTAGTCTGAGGTCCTTGACACACAATGCTCTCAAAAGCAAAGGGGTATTTTTTTTCCCATGAAAATACAGCGCCTTGCAATGCGATATTTAACTTTTTACCTCGCTAAATCTTACGCAGTGTTCCCAAACTATATTAAAATGTAAGAATATGTATTAAAGGAAACCTTTGATTTGCTATTTAGAAACAGCATAAGCCAAAAATGAGATGACTCCTTAAAAACAGGACTAAAACTTGAATTCAGTGTGTTCTTCCCAGCATGAAAATACAGCGCCTTGCAATGCGATATTTAACTTTTTACCTCGCTAAATCTTACGCAGTGTTCCCAAACTATATTAAAATGTAAGAATATGTATTAAAGGAAACCTTTGATTTGCTATTTAGAAACAGCATAAGCCAAAAATGAGATGACTCCTTAAAAACAGGACTAAAACTTGAATTCAGTGTGTTCTTCCCAGC
>NW_010247247.1:0-2437 GCF_000690775.1 Eurypyga helias | reverse complement strand
CCTGCTGAAGTATTCAAGCCCACCTCACGTACAGTAAGTGTAAACCCAACATCATGATACACCACTATAGCTTTTCCAGATGCTTTTGGTGGAAGTGACCCCTTCACTCTGACCTGCAACAAAACCCAGATCTCCCCTGCTGCCCCAGATACATGTAATCCCACCACTGTCACCCCTTCTGCACCATCCCCTGTGGCTTCAGCCCCTGCCTCTGCTTGTGTTCTTCTAAACAACATGATAGGCCTCTTATATTTATTTTTTAAATCCATTAATTCTCTACTGGAATGTAGTACAGGTTAAACCAAGTGTCAGAATCCTACGAATTCACCATGTTTGTTAGCAAGCTGAAGTAACTCTGTGATGACACAACCAGCCAGGGCAACTGGCATGACAGCATTTGGCCATTCGATGCTCTGCAGACACTTCACAGTTCTGGGTTTGCAGATAATGAGTGGTGCGATAAAATGCTACGGTGGAACAAATGGATGTGCTTGGAAAGAACCCTGGAAAATACCACTCCAGGAGTGGGTTCTCTGATAGGGTAGTACAACTGGCATACTGAAGAAACCAGAGGATCTTCACAAAACACTGAAGACTGACAGGTAAAACAAACAAACAAGCCAACAGAGATAAAGGGATTGCACTGGTGACGTGACTGATAGGAAATGCAGAGCATGCTGTTGTTGTTGCTCTTCACTACAAATGTACCTTTCTGCTTGAGCTTTGAGCCGTAGTATCAGGCTAAACTGGCTGAGCAGGCTGCTGCTTTTCCTTCAATCAGATTCTCTGACATGCAAAATGAATTTTGCCTTGGGTCCCCAACTACTGAAAACGGCCACAGCTCTACCAAATGGCACTGAGCATCTGGACAAGACCAGAACATCAGGTTTTGATTTCTAAGCAAGTCTTTTTAAACCTGTAATCTGGTGACGGGGATTAACATACACTTCTATCTAAGGATTTCATACAACTCACACAGCAAGAAGTAATGAATTGTGATTTTCATCCCAAATAATCCACTTTGTGGAGAGACCAATCATCCCACATGGTATAAACACTACCAACTGCCTCGCACATACGGCAGCCGCTTGCACAGAAAGATGACACGCAGACGCCGGACCAGTGCTGCTGCCATGGGTGGTGGGTCTGCCCACTTGCCAGCACCTCGCCCCACCTTTCCCAAACAACTCCTTACAGGTCAAGCGGAGAGCTGTGCTCTAAAGGAGGGATTCAGATGCTTGCCACAAAATAAACGAGAGCTACTCATTAATCTCAGGAAATCCATACAACACAGCGGAGGACGAGGTCATTTATCCCCAACTACTTAATATTTCTACTCTGCCTCCTTTCTTTTACTTGTTGAAATATGCAACAGTGGTCATCATTCTTACATGTGTCTAATTTCAGCAAAATTTTAAAAAGAAACTAAAATAATCTAAATACATGAAGTAGCATGGCAGCTATTAAAACAAGCAGTGTCAGCATGCTCAAAGTACTGTCGTACCACAGCAGAACTCTACTAGATGAAGATACAAAGCAATAAAATATCCATTAAGCAGCTGTGAAGAAAGGTACTATGCTCGCATTTATCAGTGTAAAGGATGACCAAGGTAACACAATCTCTACACAAAATACATTATTTAGATGCAATGATCAAATCATAACAATTTTGGGGCAAAATCTTTAGCTCTCTGGCTATAGCGATGACAACAACAACAAAGTGGAAAAAATTTAATTCAAAACATATATTTCTTTTTTAAAATACTTTTGACAAAAGCATTGCCTTTATACCCCAAGTCCACAACAACTTTCCTTCCATTGTTTTCATTTGTTGCTCCCACAAGGGAACATGTGAATTTATACCTTATAGGAAAAAAAAAATCATCTTACTGGCATGTGAAATAAATCCAGTTGAGATTAATAGCTATCACAGTGACAAATTAGGCATTGTCTGCAGGAAGACTTGGTGGTAAAGTGGAAAATCATAAGACTGCCATCACTCATTTGTTGACTTAGAGGTGCTTTTTCTCCATTTCAGGTGATACGACAGCAGGCTATGTTTATGCAATGATAAATTTTCTTAAGCAACTCTGAAGACTTGATTCTTGAAATCTCATTCAAAATACCTGAGCATGAAGTTATCATTTAGGTACAATGGACAAGAATGAGGGGTTCGTTGGGGGTGTAAAGGTCTATGGCAGCCTTGGCTGCAGTGCCCAGTAGGCGGTGGAATTTAGGACCCTGAAAGGAGACAGGAGGGCAAAATTCAAGATCACAACCCTGGACTTCAGGAGAGAAGGCTCTGGCCTCTTCAAAGGTCTCCTTGGAAAAGTCCCTTGGGATAAGGCCTTGGAGAGAAAAGGGGTCCTAGAAAACTGGTTAATATTCAAGATCACCTCCTCCAGGCTCAAGAGCAGTCCATCCCAGTGAGTAGGAT
>NW_010247246.1:4280-5150 GCF_000690775.1 Eurypyga helias | reverse complement strand
GCCGATTCGCACGGGGCCAAGAGACCCCCCCAGCCCTTCCACGACCAGGAAGGGGGAAGCGAAGGGAGCGGGGGCAGCGTAGCCGGCAGCACGGAGGGGTCCCGGGGGCAGGGGCTCGCTCTCGCCCAGCCCGATGCCCGCATCGGCCGTTCCAAACACACGATCGCCTCGAGGGGGGCTTTTCCTGAGGGTCCGGTCACAGCAAAGGTGGATTTACCCCCGAAATCGAACCTGAAGACAGCACTTGGCTTGGGAAGTTTGAGAGTTGCTGTTTAATCCCCAGACGGTGCAGCTGAGTGAGTTCAGAATTTAAGTTACAAAAAAAAGAAAGCACTAGAAAATAATCTTGATACAAGAGCGATAATCAGCCCAGGTTCCCCACCCTGCACGGGGAATCCTGCTCCACGATCCGCCCAGCACAGCTGGGATGCTGCCGAGGCACTGCGCGCTCCCAGCACGCGGCTGGGGCGGCAAACTGTCCTGGGTGAAAGTTGTGGGGGGGGAATCCCCAGCAGCGGGAGTTAAGACGCTGCCACCGGTTCTGGTTTTGGCCTGTTCTTGACGGGCGACGCTTCTGTGGAAGAGAGAGAGAAACTTGTTACCGAATCGGAGAACGCAGATAACCCCCGGTCGTCTCCTGTGGAAGAAGCAGGACTCAAATCCGCTGCTCTGCAGAGCCACAGCACCCGGAAAGCATCCGACCCCACACAAGTTCCTTATAAATAATCCCACAGACCCAGGAGGCCCCTTGGTCACAGCACCTGGAGAATCAAACCAGTCTCCGGACAGACCCGATGGCCTCAGCAGCCGCCAGCCCGGCGGCACAGACCTGGGGAGCGGGTACACCAGTGGTTCCCCTCATCACTGGGC
>NW_010247246.1:0-4260 GCF_000690775.1 Eurypyga helias | reverse complement strand
GGGCAGCCGGCTGCCAAGCATGGAGCGGACATCCGATCCGTGTTTACCAGTCAACAAGCACTAAAAAGAAACCAGACCCGTTCCCTGCATCCCAGATTTCTCCTGGGCAGATCCCACACAGAGGAAACGGCTTCTTGCAGCCCCTGGTTTCCACCAGCAGCGACGTCCAGTTTCGGCGAGCGACGGCTCCGCGTCCCGTCCTGGGAGACGGACTTGGCACCAGGTTGGCTTCTGGCACCCAGCTGAGTCCGGCGCTGCCTCGCTGCCTCCACCTCGGGCTCCTCAGCACGGAGAGAGGGCTCCATGGAGATTCCTTCCTCCCCGGGCAACAGCCCAGAGGCGCCCGTCCGGTCGCTCCGCACCAGGAGCGTTCTCTCGCTTCACGCCCGGCTGCGCAAGCCCTGCCACTGCGGATCGCTCCGGAGTGGACAGTCCTGGAACTGCGGATCCTCATCCAGCTGGTTCAAAGCGACCGCTGTTCCCTGATGGAAGGTCACAAGGAGCTACGAGCTGTCCCCAACCTCAGCCAAGGCCGGCGAACGCCAACACCCGCGCTCACAAAAGCGGCGGCCAGGGACTGGTTCGAGCGTTGTCAAGGTCTTGGAGCGGAGGAAGGAGTTCCTCGTGGAGGAGCAGAAGCCAGCTGTTTCCAGGCAGCCGGGAGCCCCCCAGCAGGTAGAGAGCGTGGCCCGAGAACGGCACATTTAACACTGAGCTCCTCAAAAGCACGATCCGGTGCTGGCCGCACGGAGACTCCAGCCTTGGGTCCTCCTACGGCCAAGGCCCAGCTGGAATTGTCGGAGCCTCGGCGGGAAGCTTGCTCAGACCACTCGGATTGTATCCCTTCACGCTTGCTAGGACACCACTTACAAGGGGAGAGGGGCTCAGCCTATGGGAACTGAAGAGTGAGGAGCCAAAGCTGCAGCACGTTTAGAGGAAGCGTACCTGGGATCTTTTCTGGGAGCGGCTCGGAAGGAACCTCCGGAAGCTCCATCTGTTCCTGCAAGAACACGGGAGACCAGACGTGACACACAGACCCCGAGAGCAGAAGAGGGTTCACATAAAGCCGACATCTGCCTAGAACTGAGGCAGGGTGATGGGCTTCTGCACTGCCCAACGACCAGGCACGAGGCTAACGATGAAACGAGACGGAACAGGACCCCGCGTCAGCCATGGGGCTCCTCCCATCAATGCTGGCCCCGGATCCTCTCCACCCGCCGCGTGTTCCCTGCGGCAGAGCCAAGCCGGTGCCTGGAAGAGCCACAGGCGCTGCGGGGATGGGTGGGGATGCGAACACGCACCCAGCTCTGTGATCTGAGCACGACCCAGGACTTTCAAGACCCAGTAAGGTGAATCATGGAATGGTTTGGGTTGGAAGGGACCTTAGAGACCATCCAGTTCCAACCCCCCTGCCATGGGCAGGGACACCTTCCATAGCCCAGGTTGCTCCAAGCCTCATCCAGCCTGGCCTTGGACACTCCCAGGGATGGGGCATCCACAGCTTCTCTGGGCAACCTGTCCCAGTGCTCCCCACCCTCTGCGGGAAGAATTCCTTCCTGCTGTCCCATCTCCATCTCCCCACTTTAAATTTAAACCAATTACCCCTTGTCCTGTCACTACAGGCCCTTGTAAAAAGTCCCCTCCAGCTTCCTTGTAGCCCCCTCAGTACAAGTGAAGTACAAGCCCTCAACATATTCCCGTTTCCAAATGACCCCGGAGCGATGAGCTTCCTCTCTGACGACACAACAACTGGGCACGAGCAGGTGACACCGAGATCTCTGGCACAGTAAGATCAGCTACCGAGAGCGAGGGAAAAGGTACCTTCCCCCTGCGTGCAGCTTTCTGCAAACGTGGATCGGAGGTAACTGCAGACCATCGGGTTAGTCCTACCTGAGTAATGGCGTTTAATTCTTCCAGAATGGCGTCTTCATCTTCCTCCGTCAGGCTGCCAGCCAGGATCTCATCTATTTGCTGCGGGAGAGAGGAACAGACACATTCCGGGCGACAGCAGCGCAAGCAGCTCCGAGTCGGAGCACGTTCGCACGGGAGAGGAGCGTAAACGGGGGGCGAAGGGGAACCCAGCAAACTAACAAAGCTCATTTTCCTGCAGGCGGCTGAGCTTTCAATCCCGATCCAACTGGGAACACAGAGGAACGCTGCAGGGCAGGCAGCCTCTGCTCCCGACTCGGGCAGGCAGTACGTACCCTCTGGTACTCCACGGCGTCCTGGGTTTCACCCATTATTCTTTCTACTTCTTCTATTGACATAACCTGAAGGAAAGAGCCAAAACACCACGCCTGAGCGAGGCCTGGGGGGAGCTGCTCCGCACGCCCAGCACGCTGCCCGGGCCCAAGGCAGAAGCACGCGTGGCTGAGCCGGGTGACACGTACCTGGTGCATTTTGTTCAGACACTCGTTGCCTATTTTCAGACCCTCGATGACTTTCATCTCAATCTGGGTGAATTCGATATCCTGGACCTGAAACAGGACGGAGAAGGGGAAACATCCCAGGTTAACATTCCCATCGTCAGCCAGACACAGACCGCCAAGATTCCCAGAGAAACTCCAAGGAGAAATCAGCCAGGAGCCCTCCCTCCAGCGAGCAGAGGTTTAGGTTACACCAGGAGGAAGAGACAGGCACAAAAACGCCGTGGCAGAGGCAAAGGCGTAGCCAACTGATTTTCTAGCTGACAGACTAAGCTGAGGCCGTAGTTTCCACGCAGTTCCAGCACTGTGGAACAAAGACATCCATTCCTAAAACCCAGGCACCGAGGCAAGGCTGAGGAAGTTTCTACTACACCTGTTCACGCTCCGACTCAAGTTCTACTCATCTCCAACACACGTACGCAGTACGTAACCTGCACTCAAAACATACTCACTGCCTGATTCCTTAGGGGAGAGCCACGGTGCAGGTGTGATTTCAGGGATATCCACCCTTCGGACACGGGACTAAACCCCCGTGAGGGCTTGACAGTCACGACACAATTCCACACAGTGAAAAGAAACACCCGCTCCAGAACAAATCGGCTCACGCCAAGCGCACAGAGCAGGCCGCTCGCAGCGTGCGGGGCCTGGTTCTCGCTCACCATCCGCTCCAGGTTGCTGATTTGGTTTTCCGTTTTGTCCAGAAGTTGCTCTTGGTAACGCTTCTTCTTTAGCAAAAGCATGGCTTTTCTGAGGGAAAACAGGAGGAGGACAACTCAGCACAAGAGAAAGCAAGTAACTCTAAAAGAATCACACCAAAGCCACGATCGAGCTTTATCCAAGGGACAAAACCATGTGCAAATGAAACGACTGCTGTGAGGAAGGAGGATGAACAAATTAATGATAAATTTGCCACCTGGTAGGTGGAAAATTCAGTATATTTGTTGTGGGTTAGGACTTCTCTGGGCCAGTTGTGCTGTAGCAATGCAAAACGAAGCCCTTGCCCTGAAAGGCTTTTCACACCCCCACAAAACACAAAGGAAGTGATGGGCACTGACCCAGCACCGACCCGCTGCGGTAAAGAATCACAGCACCGTTTGGGTGGGAAGGGACCTTAAAGCCCCCCCAGCCCCACCCCCTGACATGGGCAGGGACACCTTCCATAGCCCGGGTTGCCCCCAGCCTCATCCAGCCTGGCCTTGGACACTCCCAGGGATGGGGCATCCACAGCTTCTCTGGGCAACCTGTCCCAGTGCTCCCCACCCTCTCTGGGAAGAATTCCTTCCTGATGTCCCATCTCCATCTCCCTCTTTCCATTTAAACCCGTCACCCCTTGTCCTGTCACTCCCTGCCCTTGGGAAAGGCCCTCCCAGCTTCCTTGTAGCCCCCCAGACACTGGAAGGGGCTCTGAGGTCTCCCCGGAGCCTTCCCTTCTCCAGGCTGAACCCCCCACCTCTCCCAGCCTGTCCCCATGGCAGAGGGGCTCCAGCCCTCGGAGCATCTCCGGGGCCTCCTCTGGACTCGCTCCAACAGCTCCGTGTCCTTCTGCTGTTGGGGGCCCCAGAGCTGGAGCAGAACTGCAGGGGGGTCTCACGAGAGCAGAGCGGGAGAACCCACCTTTAGAGATGTTCTAGCAGCGGCCACGGCACAGGCCCTCTCTCCCCTCTGGGTACAACCCTTTCAACGAAACTTCCGCACCCACCCACACCAACAGCGGTTTTTCCTTTCCAGGAAAAAGACCCTTCACTTCCCCCCGACACTCCCGCCCCTGCCAGGCCTTCGCAGCGCCCCCCGGCAGCGGAGACCCCCCCTCACTCACTCCCTCCTGCCCTCTCTC
>NW_010247245.1:21778-24552 GCF_000690775.1 Eurypyga helias | reverse complement strand
AACACCCAGCACGCGGGTGTTCCCCAGGTCCTTTGACAACCCAACAGCCCAGCCTCGCTGTCTGCGTACAGGGGTCCCCACCGAGGGCTGAACCCCCGGGGCAGAGGTGCCGCTCCTGGGGAGTCGGGACCCTTAGCAGGGTGGGGACTCACACGCTTTTCTCATCAAGCCTTGACCAGGCTGTGATCGAGACTTCGGCTACTCCTGCTGCCGCCTCCTCCCTGCCATAGGGTTTAATAGTTCTTCTTTATTGCTTTTTAATGGGAAGTCCTTTGTCATTCCCGATAATGGGAGGAAGTGTCTCTCCCTCATTCAGTGATGCTCCTCTATATTTTAGGTATTGGATTAGAAAGCCATTCTCCTTTTCAAGCTCTTCTCTCTTTCTCAGGTTTCGTAACAATTCCTTTGTAGCTTTGCCCTCCGCGTTGTCTTGCTCGGGCTCCATCTCATCCCATAGGTCTGAGATTCTGCCTTCAGCGTTGCACATTTCGCTGCTCGGATGAAGGCTTTCCAACATGCTTCCTTTTTTTTCTTTTAAATGCAAAGACCTCCTGATTCTTTTGAAAGCCATCCAAGAAACAGATTGGGCAGTATTGCCACCATGATTTCAATTACAGCCAACTCAAATTAGGTTAAAGTTTGAATGCTCATTGATTCTGTTAACTTCTCCCCATTTTATTTACATCCTTGCCCATCAGCTTGGACACATATAGATGTGTGATTTTTAAAAGAAAGACTGACTATCTTCTCCTGGCCTACCTTCCAAAGTTTTCTGAATGGGTACCAAAGTAGTGGAAATCCTAAGTGGTGCTGATTTCATCGTTAGTTTTCTATGGAAATAATGACTTACGTTGAAACCTTCAGCACTTTGTCTGAAATCTGGAAGTCTGTGCCAGACATCTGTGCCTGTGCTACTCAGCCTAGTCTACCCCTTATGGTCAATCATGGAAATTCTCTTCCATACCTTATATATGATAAACGAAGCTCCATGGCAACCCACTCCTCTGCCCAACTATTCCCCAGCTGAAATGTAGGTATCTATGTATTCCAGACATTCCACCCCTTTTGTGTGCATATATCTATATGTCTCATTACTAATTTTTAAACCAGTATCAGCTGAATGTGAGAGCTGGGCAAAACTCTCAAAGACAATTAAATTCCTACAAGTTTAAGAAGGCAGTTGGGTGAACAGTCTCGCTATGTATCCCTTTGTGCCCAGAGCATGGCAAAGGTGGCATTAGGACTTCTTGTGTTTTTACATGCTTCAAAATCTGTATCTATATGTCACTTCAGTGCAAAACGTTCAGCTGAAGCTTGTGTCTTCTTAGTCACTGTGGCCCGTAAAGCCCATGAGACAGAGCTGTAGGAAATGAGAGTTCACTCATTCAGATGTTCATTGAATAATAGGTTCTCAGGAGCTCCAGGGCTCCTCTGCTGCTTTTCATTATTCGGTGAGTGGTTTTGAAGGCTGTAAGTGTTTTGTAGGATACTATGTTATCGTGACATTTTAATATTTGGTTTTTTGGTATTTTTGATAAAAGGACACTCTCTTGTTTCTCTCTCATACACACGCACAGACACTAATAGGACTTGCTTGTTGGGAAAACTGACAGAAAGAGCAGTCAATAGGTGACTTCCCACAGTTCTTCAGCTATGCTGGTGTGTGTGCATGGTGTGTAGACACTGCTCCAGAATAAGCAGTTGATCTGCTTTCAAAAAGGAGGAATTTTTCTGGAGTTATTCTGAACTACTAAGTCCACAGTAAAAATAATTTTATCCTTGGAAAGAATCTCTGCACATAGATTTATATAGTTTGCTGAGGCACAGGAACAGGTTGCCCAGAGAAGCAGTGGCTGCCCCATCCCTGGAAGTGTTCAAGGCCAGGCTGGATGAGGCTTTGAGCAACCTGGTCTAGTGGAAGGTGTCCCTGCCCATGGCAGGGGGGTTGGAACTAGATGGTCTTTAAGGTCCCTTCCAACCCAAACCATTCTCCGATGCTATGATATTGTCATACCTAGATACATGTTTACTTCACCGTATCTACATTATTCAGTTTTCCTTTATAAGCAAAATGCTGTGCTCTTGGTTCCTCCTTTTCTAGGCTTAGGGATTTTCTGTTCTCAAACATCTTCTGCTCTTACACTAGTGTGTTTGGAAGTTGAAGGGAATCCATTGTGGTTCCTCTGTTTACCAGAAAAAAAGAGCAAAATGTATGGCCATGCTGATGACCAGTGTCTTCCAGACCATGTGGGAAAAATTGCCTTCAGAAGAGTTTTGTCATAGTTTAACCCCAGGTGGCAACCAAGCACCACACAGCTGCTCGCTCAGTCCCTCCATACCAGGATGGGGGAGAGAATAATTGGAATGGTAAAAGTGAGAAAACTCATGGATTGATATAAAGGCAGTTTAACAGGTAAAGCAAAAGCTGCACAATAGCAAAGCAAAACACAGAATTAATTCACTACTTGTCATCAGCAGGCAGGTGTCCAGCCATGTCCAGGAAAGAAGGGCTGCATCACACATAACAGTTACTTGGGAAGACAAATCCATCATTCCGAATGCCCTCCTCCTCTGTCACCTTCTTTCCCCAGCTTTATATGCTGAGTATGACATCATATGGTACAGAATATCCCTTTGGTCAGTTGGGGTCAGCTGTTCTGGCTGTGTTCCCTCCCAGCTTCTTGTACACCCTCAGCCTACTCGCTGGTGGGGTGGTATGAGAGGCAGAAAAGTCTTGACTCTGTGTAAGCACCGCTCAGCCGGGACTAAAACAT
>NW_010247245.1:0-21741 GCF_000690775.1 Eurypyga helias | reverse complement strand
CAAACCCAAAACACAGCTCCATCCCAGCTGCTGTGAAGAAAATTAACTCTACCCCAGCCAAAACCAGCACAAGTTTTGTTTCAGTTAGTCAGATAAGGGGGAAAAAAGCACAGCTAGAAAGGAAGAGAAATCTCTTTCCTACCAAGCTTTCCGATGCAGGGTCTTTCTCCCTCATTTCAGCTGTGTTCTTCAGAGGACCTTTCATCCAAGACTAGCCTCACAAACATGCTTGACCTCTTCCTTCTCACATCACTCCTGGTTTGCCTAGATGACTCCACTAGGTCTCTGTGAGGCAGTGCTTCCCAAATGGCTCCCTGGAGTGAGAAGAGGGGTTGGACAGAGGAAGGTGTGGGTGGAGAAAATGGGCAGACATTTGTGAAGGCATAGTTAAATATTCATATGCAGCAGGAGGATCATTCAAAATGACAATCTAACTGTTGCAAGAAATAATTGTCTTCTCTACTGCTGACCATCTTGACCATGCTAATGAATTCATGTGACCCACACATTTGCTTCCTTTTGAAAAGTGCGTTTGTGTTTGTCAGGGCCCTGGAGGCATTACCAGGGCTGCTGGTCCTGACCAGCTTTCCCTAGGGGCTCACCCAACCCCTTCCCATGGCCCAGGACTCCATTTCAGCTCAACCCAAGGCTGTAAGTTCCTGCCCCAGCAACACTAGAGACTCTACCCTTTGGAAAAGGGAATGACCCTCTTACAGTCTGGCTTCATGGCCATTCCTCACTTGTAGGAGAAGATATTACAATAAGCACCAACAACAGGAGAACTGCTGTTATCAGCATCAAAGTTGGCCTGTCTTGTCTAAAAAAATAGTGGATCATTTTCCTGAGTGTAATCATCTTAGTTATTGCAATGCCAAAATGTAATGTCAGGTGGTCTGAAAACGTCTCCTAATTTCACAGTGATGAGTTCAACAAATGACAGAAAGAAAATGGTTCTGTTCTAGGAGAAGAGCAAACCTCATCCCAGTGCCCTTTCTGTCACCCAAGACTTCCAGATAAAAACAAGTCAAACAAAGGCAGTTTCTTGGCCAAGTCTACTATTCTCTTAAAATAAATCACATCAGAAATAACATCTGGCAATAGCATAGACCACCACAGTTCAGACCATATCTGGTCTGGATTAGGGACTTCCTGAATCATGGAACAGCTTTCCATGCTTCTTAATGAGTGGTTTGGAGGTTTTGTGGGTTTTTTCCTCTTTTTAGGTTTTGTTTTCCTTTTATCAGATTTCTCTAGCTCAGAATAATATGTTTTCTAATCCTTTTGACACAGATCAGATGCCAACACACTTTCTCCAAGTCTTGGGTTCTAGAGGGGCTCCTGGAAGGGTCTTCAAGGTCTTCCACAGGATGCAGAGGGACAGCACTCTTGCTAATGTTTAAAGATTATCTTGTAGACATATCTAGGAATCCTACACTGCTGCACATGGGGACAATAGTGGCAGCTTTTTCCTCTCTAGCTCAGTAAGTGGAAACATACAGGGTTGGGTATCACAAAACCAGTAATGGAGCTGAGCAAGATCATAACCATGAAGGACATATCATGGGCAAGATGCCATTGTCAAGTTAGCCACAATTTGGATGGGTTTTGCAGGGCTTGTTTTTGGCTGTTTATAAAAAATTATTCATTGTTCCTTTCTTCCCTGGGTGGAAATATTTTTTTTATTTTTATTTTTTTTTTTTTTTAATTCTGGAGAAAGCTGCACAAGAATATAATAATTGCTGTCAGGGCTAAAATCAATTGAAGACATGATGTAACACAAACAGAAAACAAACTTGAACTGAATAAAGGCATATCAATATAATTACAGTTAAATCAGACTTGAGCAAACAGATTTATTTCAAATTTGGGCATCTCCTCATACGTAGAAGTCACATCGATAGCATGTACTGGCTGGGTTTTTTGTCAAGCAGGCAGAATGCCTGCTGAATGGCTCCTAGAGCTCCAGCCTGCAGTATTTGGATATAGGGCTCTCCTTCATGTAACATAAGATGGCAATGATTTCCACCAACTCAGAAGTCTTTTTTTTAACCTTCTGCAATGGGTTACTGTAGCTTATGTTTTGATTAAAAAAAAAAAAAAATTGTAATGTAATCATCATAGGGTTGTTTGGTTTGGTTTTTTGTTGTTTTTTTTTTAACATGAGCTAAATGTTAATTCTCTTGGTCAATTAAAATGTTATCTGATGTTATTCACAGAGCTATAAGCTGAGATCCCTTATTTTGGCCCCATGTCAGGTCACAACCTGAGAGATTATTCAGCTTTGGTCACAAGTCCCAGGTAGGGTATACCCCAGGTTTAAACTTGCTCTACTATTGCTTTCTAGAAGTTGCAGTAGCTTGGTCCTAGTTTTTGACAAAAGAGCAGTTGAAGAATATCCAATCCTGTCATTCTAAAGACCTGGCATTTCCTGATTTTATTATGTAGAGGGAGCCCAGGGATGCTTGTAGCCAAAGGTATACTTCTCATTAGGCTTGTCTAGGTGATCAGATACTGCCTTCTAGCTTTGAACTCCACAAGCTCTGCAATGCAAAACTGTGTTTCCTTAAATATCCTCTCTGAGGAGAAGTCTTTCGTGTCTTCGGAAACATCCCCTGCCTCTTTCACAGGCACACGCTGCTGCAGTGAGTAGCGCTGAGCAGTCAGGTAGGGCTGAGAGCACTGGCTTCTCTTCCATACCAGTGGAGGCTCTGTTCCCAGGAGGGATTTCATGGAAGTCGTCCTTTCCAAGGTCCTTTGAACATTTGCGGAACCTGCCTGGCATTTACGTAGCAGGCAGCAGTTTCCCCAGTCTGGAAAATGGGAGTCAGAATTTTTAGGCTTTTGCTTTAGATTATTTTTGCTCTATGTCAAATACGATTCAGCAATAGATTAATTCAAGTAATCTGTCACAATAGTTTAGGCATAAGCAGAAGGCATTTTCTGGGCAGATGGAAGCTGAAGGAAAACAGCAAAGACTGGAAGGAAGGATGTTCAGAACACTTCTCTTTATTAGCAAGGGAGAACGAAACTTCCTGAGAGGAGAATTTTGCAGTGGGAAGAAGCCAATTGCAGAGAGAGGAGGATCTGATTAGTTGTGAGAGGTATGAAGCTTCTAATTCTAAGGGCAATCCCCATGCTCCTCCCCTGCAGCCAGGTAGATCAGGATAGAGATGCAGAGTGGAGAGAGAGGACCTGGAATTTGGGAGCAGATCTTCCTCCATATCTTGTACTTTAACAGGTTCTTGGGGGAACTACAGGGAGATTAATTTTCCTGAAACACAGTTTCAGGCTTTCCCCAAGCTGGGCAGTTCCACAGGTACCTGGGCCCTGAGTTGTGCACAGACAGTGTAGTCCTGCTCTGACATTGTGACGGGAAGTGGGGAGCGAGCTTCCCAGACATTGGGCCGAAGCGGTTGTCCACATATCTGATAAAATTGTGCTGCTGATAAATACAATAAATTAAATGTCTATAATATATTTAAATCTTACTGTATTTGCAAGAATTCAGCCTTGGAGCTCTCATTTCAGTCACTATTTTTCATTTTCAACTTGTTCTCCATAGATTAAATCTCAGGACTGAGATGCAGAAAACCGCCGGACATTACTTTTTTTAATGAAATGTCTTGATATTACCGGCAAATCCTGACCCAATATTAAGCCCATGTTTCTCCAGCAGTGAACAACACATTGCACAGAACATAATTCTGCTCCCAGCTTGCAGAACAAAACAACCAGCAAACTAAAAATCTCCACTAATTACTTTCAGCTATTTTTCAGGTTCATGCAGACTTTTTCTTTTACACATCTGCCATGATGTGTAAATGGGGCACTTAGCCCAAGTGGATACTTCTTGAAGATAAACAATAATTAAATTGATACCAGGTATTGTTTTCAATTTGTAAAGTCTTTTTGGGAAAGAACCATATTTTTTGTTAAAGCTATCTGAAAAGCTGAGTTTCCCATTCATGAGAACTCTTGCTTTTTCCAACCAGAGTGGCAGCAGCTCAACTAAAATAATGCCAGCTTCCCTGACAATCTGCAGACGAATTTGGTGGTGGAGAGTGAGCCCTGCCCAGACAACAGCACAGTGAACCCATGTGAGGTTTTTCAGGCTTCAAGCCCAAGATGTATGAGCCTGAAAGTTTGGGGAGCAAAGGCTCTCCTATGCTTCCACCTCACTGCTGCAAAACTGGTGGAAAGCCCTTTTTCATCTTGGGATTAAGTAGTCCTTGAAGAGCAACAAGGTTCCCAGTTCCAAGGTAGTCTGCCAGGAAGCAGAGTTGGTTTGGAGTTAGGGTCCGGGATAACCAAAGTTCACCAGAACAAAGTAAATTTAACTGAGCATCTTGATACTCACATGCTGGCTTTGCTGGAACATTTCCAGCAGCCATATGTTCATAACAAACTTCAGAAATAAAAAACAGTAAGGGAACGACTTTTTGAAATAATTTCCTAAGTGATGCAGCGTTTTAGAGATTCTTGTTGTGAAAGTGTGTGTTGCTGCTCTGCTTTAGATTCTGCAAACCTGAGGGACCTGACTCTGTGGGGTTTTATTAGTACCACGGGGCGCTACTCAAGTCAAGGAAATCTAACTTTTTAAAAATTACATGTCAAGTCCTCACGCTTCCCTGCAGTATATCAAATCTCAATTGGCAGGTTACGTGCCATAATCTCTTTTGAAATATTTCATTAGACATCTTTATACTCATTGTAACTGTTTTTTAAATTCCTGTGGTGAAGGATAAATGGCATTATGTTTAAGAAACCCCACCTTGAAGGTGTCAATTTACATATTCACATTTTTCTAAGGTAGCTAGAACACATTTCTCATTGTTCCCATTAAAAAAAAAAAAACCAAACCAAAACCCTAAACCAAACCAAAACAACAACAACAACAAAACCCCACCAAACCCACACCAACAAAACAATAACAACTTATAAAACCTAAAAATCTTATTCTTAAATTGCTTATGTAAGTCCTTTGCAAAGCAGTGGAAGAATGCAAAAAATACTGTATAGGTACCACAATGAAATACACTGTTTGAGGAGTATGAATTTACATGGTGACTTAAATGTGGAATCTCATTAAGACTGGAAGAAGAGACCTGGAAATTCATATTCTTATTGTAGGTTAAATGGGTTGTTTTCAGGGTGTCTTGTTTCATGTTTTAGTGACCTTTATCTCTAACTACCTTCAATTGTGCTTGAAATGTATTCTCACAAGCTCTGCCACTTCATACTCCTGAAATGCTCCTTATCTCGCACAGGTACACTCAGTATCCTCCATTCATTGTTTCCCATTCCCTAGCTGCTAGTGACATATGCTGTGGGTGGTTTTGAACTGCATGTGCTGAAAGGCCAGTGTTTCCACTAAATTAAGCAAATAACATTAAAGGTGTATTGCAGCCTCAGCAGAAACACTAATGTGGGTTCCTCTCCTCTCCTGTCACTATTTTTCATGAAAGTTGATAAGATGTTTTGAAATGGGCTAATGGATTTAGAAGCGATGGGAAGGAGATTGTGGAGAGAAAATGGACTTGAAAGGCAAAGGCATAGATTTTTCCCTAGGAAGCCAGGCTGAGTTGTCATATGCAGAACTGAGCAGGCAGAAGTGTTCAGTGGACCCTCTTGCTCAGTGCTGTCTGAATACTTGCTTGTATTGCTGCAAAATGACTGTGAAGAGGGTAGAAAATCCTACAAAACCTGATTTGAAAAATACCACATTCATTTTGCATGGATGGAGATGACTGGTGAAGATGCAAGTAGCAGGAAATCAGGTCCCATACTTTCTTAGTGACTTATGCACAGTAGACTTGCGTGATTATTATTAATTTGTTTCTTAATTGAATTTACTTGCAAATGGCTGTCCCGACCCGGAAAGGTCCAGTTGGGGGAGATTAGTTGTTATTCCCAGACTGAGATTAAGACACAAACGAGGTCAGATGCTGTAAAGAAGAGAAGTTTCATCGTTATATCAAAATTCACAGAGGTGCAAGAAAGAGAGAGAAAGATGGGGAAAAAAAGGAAAGTAAAGGTGCAATAACTACCACCACGGAGCTGCGGCATCCCATCAGTCCGACTCAACTTCACGTCAGGTGGGGAATTCCATTTGATGCTGGCTGTCTCGACTCTTTTATTGAGGTGTGTCGCTCCTTCCGAGAATCAATTAGCATATTCTAAGAATTGTTTTGCTTAACCTCACCCACGACTCCGCGGTGGTGCACATGCCCAATACTGTCACTAGGGGCTTTCCAGGTATCTCTGGTGGTCTTCAGAGGTCTTCGGGCCCCTCTGTTTTTCCAACCCTGGGTCTGGGTGTGTGTGCAGGGGTTAGGTTAAAGTTTTTCAGGAAATGCGTGGTTTTGTGGTTAGACTGATGCTCCGTTGTTATGGCAGTGGTAGATGGTGTGATGTTCCAGCAATGTTGAGACAGACATCCGTTGGCACAAACATCCATCCTTTACAATGGCTTAGACCAATAACCGAGTTTAAGAATTGTTTGCCTGGTGTACAGTTCTTGCTTTAAACATTCATTATTCATATTTGCTATTTGCATAGTGTTCTGGGATCATGACAGTGCATTGGGTGTCTCATGGTAGAATTTTGCTCCCTCACTAGGCAATTCTCAAACCTGCCAAAGGCTCAGGATGGCAACATGAGCCCAACTCTGACTTTCTACCACTTTTCTGTCCATTATTTTGTTGCTCAATTGTTGCTCATTCAACAGACTGTTCACCTAACTGTTGTCATTACCCTGGTTTTCCATTCTTCAGTTTCTGCCACTCATTTTCCATCAAAAACTCTGCATCATATTGAAATGTGCCCAGTCAGCTATAGTTGACATCATGGAACCGCTTTAATTTATGGATGACACATGAATATCTGCATGTTGATGGACTTTTCCATTTATTTGCAAATGCGTGCTTTCTTCCAGTATAATATTTATGTGAAAACCACTGCTGCAAATGCAAATACAGTAGTCTGCAGTACCATATTTTTGACCCTTCGATAATAAATCACAGTACTTACATGTCACACATGCTAGTAGCAATGCACAAGGCACGCTGCGTTGTTGCTATGAAGCAGCAATCCTCTTGCATTTGATCTGCATTCATATCGTTGGGAACTCAAATCCACCATCACTGTGATTTTAGTTGAGAAAGCATCTGTGTAAATAAGTTGTATCACAAGTTGAAAGCATTCCTTGGATGATTCTAGCAAGTCTGTTGCTAAGAGGTCATGTATATTCACTTTAAAAATTAAATTGGATGTGCTGTGTTGTACTGGTAGTGAGCATGCAGTTCAAGTTGGACTTAGCTAGCTTTGCCTCCAGCTACTGTGTGCACTGGTCATAAGAATAAGGGCCAACTTCATGAGTACCGAACATGCCACACCATTGCTGCCAAAGCAAGTGATAAGTCAGAGAAACCCTGCGGTAGAGAAAATGTTACATTTTTTTATTGGTCTGGAATGAAGACCTGAATAAGAAGACTATGCTAGCAATTGAGCCCATCGCCACAGAGAAGGCTAAAAGCTGGTGTGTCCACTTGAGGCAGAAGGGGACCATAATTGTGAAGAAGGAGGAGACATCTGACAAGTCACTGCTATTTTGATCCACCCACAGAACATGTTGTGGGACAGAAACAAGCCATGGGGGGGGATATAGCTCTTTTTCTGTGCTTTCTTGGCTGTTGTAGTGAATACACTCTCTTATTCTCAAAGACAGATGTTAATATCAGCTGTGTGTCATAATGAGTGCCTAAGCTATTAGAACACATTCTTGGACTTGAATCTTTAATTTTGCAGGCAAACATGGGATTCTGAAATTAGGTGGGTTTTGCTATGGATACTGCAAACTGGACATACCTCATCTTTAAACTGATGAGTGGCTGTGACCCTCCAAGCAAGAAAACTTTATGTCATGAACTTGCGCAACCAAGTTAGGGTATGTAGGGTAAGCCAGCAACATAAATCCTCAAATGGACATTTCAGTCTCTCAAAGAACCAGTTATTTAGAGAATTTGACCATTATTCAAAGGAATTCCTGCCATCATTTAAAGGTGTAACCATCCATTTTATAAAATGAAGATAAATTGACATTTTTTGTCAGTTCCAAAGTGGGTGAATACTCTAACCTTTTGCTTCCCCCACATGAAAGACTGACTTTCTCTGAAATAAAGAATAAACCGAAGCAGACCAAGCAGCAGAGCAGTAAGGTCTGTTTCTAATTCTGTAAACTCGAGGTAATTTCAAAGTCTACATTTGTTGAAAATAGAGGTGGATTAGCTGAAGTCAAAATCTACAATATTGGACTTCTGGTTGGACACCTCAGTAAGTACACAATCCTTTTCCCCTCTTACTTCCTGGTTATTTAGTATGACTAGGAGCAACATTTGAAACCTCTTTATAAGGAGAATGCTTCCCAGAAAATACTTTATCTCTTTCAGTTATTACTATTGAAAATGCCTAATGGTTCTCACCATCTGAATATTTTAAGCAGGTTCACTCAGAGTAATGCAGATCTGCAGTATTCTATTTAGCTACTTTTAGAAGAATGATCCTTCAGTGAGTGAAAAGCCCTAAGGCAGCAGCTGGTTCCAATTTTATAAGAAAATCTTGTGGTTTTCATCAGGTAGTGGGAAAAAAACCCTCTGTAACTATGGAAAAAGCTGCAGTGTGAGCTATTAGGCACTGGACAATTCACCCCAGAGAAGCCCTTATAAATATCTAAGTCACAGGAAAGACCTCTCATGAACATTACAATTTAGATTCAGTACTAATGATCAGACACAGATCTTTAGGAAATTTGGCTTCATTGGTTCTAGTGTTCGAAGAATTGCTGTTTGCTACATTATTTCTAAATTAAAAAATATGCTAAATGCCAGTCATGCTTTTCTGGTTGCTTTTCAGGGATTTGCCATTGGGAGCTAGAAGACATCTGGGACTGGGCTGGGTCCAGCCTGGGTAAGAGAACTGGGTCCCACCTGTGTAAACCTTCAATCCCACCACCCATCACAGCACCTGCATTCACCTGAGATGGGGCTGTACTGGTTTTCTTTCTCTTACTGCACAGACACCCTCATTTCCACTGGGAGTATATCTACATAGTGCAATGAAAGCCATAGGGTCCCTGTAGCCACAGTGCTGGAGTGTATCAGCACAGCTAGACAGCTTTCAGGATGGGGCGTAGCTCTGGTGTTTTATATACTACACAGCTATAATCTGTAATGTGGTTCTGCACTCTATGCCTGCTTCAGGATAAGCGTGACACTCAATGGTAAAATCTTACCAAATCGTAGTTTAAATGATGGTATTTAAATTGATTTTCAGTGAACAAGAATGTCCTCGGCATAATATGCTGCTGCTTATGCATCACAGCTACTGTCACGCTGTAACTGAGGCTGCACCAGTGCTAGTCAGATCTGAGCTATCAAACCATTTATCAGACCATGACTGAGCTCCTAAGTTAGAAGCATTACTTGCCTGCCTGCCTTCCTTTTAACATGCAAATTAAATATTTTAAACCTGATGAAAGTGTGTCATTTTCCTGAATGGTTTCTTGGCTAAATTGTTTTGGGTCTAGAAAAAGATATGCCTATAAGAAGTATACACGCAGCAAAGAGGACATAAACTGGAATAAATTAATACCTTAATTAGATGTACTTAAAGTTCACCATCATGATTAATGGTTCTCTAAGCTTTTGAGAGTGCCCCAATAACCACGTATTAAATCAAGAAGTTTTTTTGAATATGCTATATTGGCAGATGTTCATTGGAAGTATCCAGTTATTAAGGATGTATGTATTTGCTCAGGTTCTTTAAAATCGGTGGTTACACATAAGCTTCTGCCTTCCTACAGAAAAAAGTGCCCCCTTATACTGAAGTAGTTAATATAGTTTCAATAGGCTTCTTGAGTTGGCCCAGTCTCATTGTTGGACTTCAACCTAGAGAAAAACGTTACGCTTTTCTATGTTTAGAGAAGCAATTCTGCACAATCTGGCTCTTCTCCTAGATTACATATATTATGACTCTTTTGAGCTTCCTTATTACATTATCGGTCTAATGAACTGTACCAGTATATTGGTTCAACGTGACATTAAATCAGTGCAAAAATGTACTACTTGGGGCCTGAGCCATTGGCTGTGCTCCACCTGGTTGGCATCATGCCGTGCTACCAGCTCAAAGCCACTCTGCGAATGATAGAGGTAGACACAGCACAGGGACAGCCTCCAGCGAGGTAAAGATGTCTTTCTGGCTCTTAGGACACTGTGACAGGTATTAGACGTGCCGTCGAGGGATGAGAATATGGGCGCAGCATGGTGGGTCAGGTGTCTTGGAGCTTTTGATGAGCTACATAAATGTACGTATGCCTTAGCAACTATAACTTAGTAGAGACTAGAAGTGTGGAGGTGTCAGCTGCTAAAATTCATGCTGGCATCCTCGCGCTTGCTTTTACTAGACTAGTGTAGCGCACTCCTTGGACATAACTGGGAAACGAGCTCAATGTGTTCAGCTGGGCATCTACACAAACACTAAACTTTTGTGAATAGTAGATTAGAAGAAAGTGCCCACTTAAAACCGGATTTTTTTTTTTAATGATGTATGGAACAGTTGAGATATGTGAATACAAATTTATGATGTATGATACAGTTTATGATACATGAAATGCTTGGGCATCACAGGAAGGAACTGAATCAAGCCTGTGATCCTTCTAAGTGCTTTGTAAGTGTCCCCTAAACTGTCATAAATGCTTTAAAATTCCTTTTCTGCTCAGGAAAGAGGTACGTTAGCACCACTTATGACTTTTGGACCTCTTTTAATATCTGCAACTTGGTTCCCACTATTGTACTCAATTAGCTGAAGAATGGACAATATCATGACAGAGAAAAAAAGGCTTAATTACGGAGAGTTTAATTGGTGGAATGAATCTTTCCAGCCTAAAAGCAGAATAATTTGATTAATTTTACTGTCAATACTGTGCCCTTACATGTGTAATCTACATGCAAATATAGGTGCAGTCTGTGAAATGGCAGGTACTGATACAGATGTCAACTTCATTAGTCAAACAATCTAAGAGTTCAAGGTTAGTAATGAATCATTTCCACCATCATCTTCCATAACCACTTCTTGGAGTTTAGCAGGAAATTAACCTCTCTCTGAAACAAAAAAAGATGTCACAAAAATATCCTCCAAGCATCACCAAAATTCCCTTTTTTTCCACTGATGCTCAGAAGCAGCATCTTCTTATCCCATTCACATATATTAACAGAAGTGAAGCATTTATGTATTGATGCATAGTGTCTTTTCTTGCTCTTTTGGCTTGATTTGGTGTGGGGGAATGTGTTGCTGTTTTCTCTAAAGCAGAACCTGTTGCACATGTGCCTTTCTTGGCGCTGTTCTTGTTACATTCATGACTTGTCTTCATGCCTTGGCCATTGTTGCAGACCTGAAGCTTCAACTTTGCTTTGTGACTTTAACCATTTTACTAAGTTTTGTGGTAAGTTATACATGTTTTCTCTCTCTCTCTCTCTTTTCAGAACCCTGAAATCAGATTGCAGGCAGTCAGCTGAATTTGCGGATGCTGGTGTGTTGTACATCTAAGCTCATAGCTCATTTTCTAGTAAGTCTGGGAGAAGTGCCTTTTGGGTTCAATTGTAGCACTCGCAATGTTCTCTCTGTCTAAGACATAAGGAGATCAAAATGAAAGTTGTGTTTATTTTGTTACTCCCATCACATCATGAATTGGTTGGAATTATTGCTCCATATCTCCAAATAAGATTTTGTGGTTCAAAAAAACCGAGCATGGTATACCATGTAATTCCTAGGAGGGAGGCTGCAAAAGAAAAAAAGAGATTTTGCCATGGATGTTTCCCAATTTTCCTCTGAAAACAGGAACAACAACTTCAATTTTTTCTGTAAGTTATACTTTTTCCTAGTTGCAGGTAATATTTGCTCCTTTCCAGAGGAAAGATGTAATGCCCAGGGAGACTGTGTTTTCAGATTCTAAGAGACAGATTACTGGACTGTTGTCCCAGTAATAAAATTCAGTACATCAAGTGAATGACTTATTGTTTAGTGAAACATGGCACAACATCGATTGAAGCTACCCATTAAGTCAAGACATCAAACATACCCTTGTGACACTGTACTAAGAATCACTGTTGAAATTGCAAAACTTGCTGGTAATGGCAACTGAGCTCAAGATAAACATTGTCCTTAACTCATGCCATAGTGACATTAATGGTTCATGATACCACGCAGTGATCAAAGCCTTCTGGGAAGACATCGACTCAAAGGGACAATTTTCTTTGTGATCCATATCCATTTTTTATGGAAGAAAGTACACCAGATTTGAAATTGGATGGATGTTTACTTTAAAATATCCAGAGAAATTCTCATCTGTGGTCTCTTTTATTGTCTTTTAAAGCTTTGCAGAAACCTAACCACTGATGGCTCTAAACACCAGAGCCATCAGAGCGTTTTGTCAATTAACTATTATAGCAAGAAAAACAAATAAATACATTACTATTCAGTACCTCTCAAGCTATAAGAGTTTTTCTAAACCTGTATTTATAAAACTGCATCCATAAATTCAGACTGTGATCAGGGCCCTGATCTTACAAGCCTTATTTAAATACTCCTTTACACAAAGCCTCTTCTTGTAGAAAATCTTCTTGACTGGGTCAATACAAAGCCAAGTATTTAGGGTCTTATTCCCTCCATGCGTATGCCAGCAAAGTGCCAGCTGCCCTGTTGAGTCCCTTGAAGGATTTATCTGATGGCTGATGGGCTGTACTATCACCACCTTTCCTCCCTTGTCTTTCTTGTCAAGAAAAGTCAGATTTAACTTCAGCTGGGGATTTGAGTACTTTGCATAGACACCCTGCCTTTCTCCCCATCTGGTCATTGCCATACATCTACTGGCTGAGCTTATGTCTTGGGAACATTTTGGCAAGCCGGCAACCCACAACAGGTATCCCATCTGTAACAGCCCTCTAATAATGTTCTCACAATCTGCCAAAGAATTGTGATTCTCCGCACCTCAGGATTCACAGCTGGTACAAATGTAACTTTGCCATGACTCCTGTGGTAATCATACTGGACCTTTCTGCATTACTATTTAATGTGCTTCTAATACGTATTTCTAGCTGAAAACAGTAATGCCTGAATACCAAATTCAGTCACAATGCTTTTTATATGTCTAGTTTTGCAAGTCAGATGTGCAAATTTGGTCCACCTAAAATGACTCGTATGTACATACCTTTTGATAACTGTTCATTCATTTCATAAATAAATACTGGCTTGAGGCTTTACTCGTAGCCTCCAAAAGCAGTTTGCTTTCCTCAGAGGAGAGCACTACTGTTAAATGCAACCCTGCTTCTTTATGGAATTTGTAATCCTTTGGGGAAAAACATATTACAAACCAAAGGAGATAGTAAGTCTTCTTTGTACATGAAAGACAGTAAATTATCTGCTTACAGTCACTGAATTTAAAGTTGTTCTAAGTAGGAACTTTCTTTTTCACTTGCCAATGCTTCATGAAGGTCCAAATGTTCTATGAATTGAAATCTGTGATAGGCAAAATCATCCTTAAATTCAGTGGGAGAAACAAGCTACACAGAGGCTTCCCTTGTTTATATATATCTGAAGCTGTTTAGAAAACAGAACTGTCTCTTTACATGCATTGGAGTGCCAAGCACCAAACTTGTCTCCTGGTATCTTAAGTAACACTTTGGTGATACTGGTAATTTCTAGGGATACTCCATATCTAGGACAGTGGTCAAGCAGTGTCATATTTTTGTTTGCAGTCTTGTCACTATCTTCATCTCACCTGAAGAGCTGACCCAGCAATGCTGCTATTTATTAGTATCATCTGAAGAGCAGTTTTCTAAGGAAGATCTTAAAGGTCTTAAAATACTTGACTTTCTGAAAATACAAATGTTTGCACAGAAATTTGTCAGGACACAAATGCAGTTTCCTAGTACCTATCTTTGATATACTATCTCTGGTGCTTGGTAATACCGAAGTACTAGCAGTGCCACGGGAGACACTAAAATCTAAATGAACCAATAACAAGAGCCAGCTATAGGGAAGTAGCACAGTAATTAAGACCCAGCAAATTCTGATGTTCCCTTGAGTTGCTTGTAAACTGGAATAACCACTCCATTTTCCACACACAGCTGAAGAGAGGCCGTCAATAAAACCACAGAATGAAAATGTCATCACACCACCCATTTGGAATCATTTCTCAATGCCAGAGTCTTCAGGTTATGTACAAGGAATGGAAGGGCATTCCTAGCTTTGGAGGAATTAATCTCAAGAGGAATACCTGCCTGCATTTTAATTATTTTCTTTAGTGTCACCCCAATCACCATGTACACACACAGGTTGTGATTAGTAACAAGTAGCTCCACCCTATTGTTACTCCTGTAGGCCATGGGTTTAAAGAATAATTCATTTACACCTGCTTCTTCTTTTCATGATTGTCACTTCCATAAATAGTTTTCCTATTTTAACACACACATGCTGTAAGGTACTAGAAGCATTTTGAAGGCAGAGCCAGGGACCAAATATGAAACTGAGCCCTCATTGAATAATTTCATCACCACCAGATATCATGGTGGTAGAGAAACATCATCAACCACTCACTGCAGTTCATAATTTTCTGGGCTTTATCTGGTTTGTGCTGAAGTCATTGAAAATATATCTATAAACACTGAGTGAGTAAATTGACACTCCACATTATCACCTGGGAGATGCAAGTATTACTCTGGACGGAAAAACTCAGTTATATAAAATGCCTCCAGTTGGCATTGGAAGAAGTGACAGAAGTGCTAGTGATTAACATATCTGGAAGATAGCTAATTCTTTGATATACAATAAAATCCTGGAAGGAAAATGAGAAGAGATTGAGAACCAACATGTTTGAATGGCAAACTAAAGATACAATCTATGACATATATGTAAGACACAGACACGTTTTATGAACCATTATGCTTCTAAGTGTGTTTTATTTAATGCCACATCTCTAAAAACACTAAAACACTAGAGATTTTTGGAGGTGCGATTCTGCATTGACTGATAATTCACATTAATTCCCAGTCTCTTGATTAGTGAGCAGAGCTTAGCAACATTCTCTGGCTTTACTGGGAATCAGCTCATATGTGGCCCTCCTAAAGCTAAGCCAAAAGACCCCATGTGTTGTTGTCTCCCTTCAAAATCAGTGAGATTTTTATACCAAAAATAATACATACATTGGAAGACATGGTAAATTTTCTACATGATTACCTTAAAAATACTATGAACTGAAATATATCTAACAACATTTTTTGGAGACAATATTTTTTTTTGGTGTTTCAAAGTATTTTGATATGGACACAAATGTATATTTTTGACAATGTTCTACATAGCCATAATGAAGTCTTGTTTCAAATACACCATTCATACACAGATAAATTGTGGATGCTCCATCCCTGGATGTCTTCAAGGCCAGGCTGGATGTGGCTTTGAGCAACCTGGTCTAGTGGAAGGGGTCCCTGCCCATGGCCGGTGGGTTGGAACTAGATGGTCTTTAAGGACCCTTCCAACACAAACCATTCTGTGATTCTATGATTCTATACCTACACTCTTAGTCCTAGCAAAACGTTGCACTAGATGGACTCCATTTCCCCAAAAATGTCTCCAACCTCCCATCTTCCTGAACTACTCAAGTGATTCAGCTTTCACAGTGCATCATGGGAGCTGGGTTCCCCCACTCTCCAGTAATCAGGCATAAGATATCTCATAAGTATGGTTTTTCATTGCTTTGTTAATTTTCTGGTTTTGTCTGAAAGTCGTAATTTTTCACAGAAAATTATAAAAGATGTTGTTCAGCAAAGACGATTTTTCCTAAAATTGTCAATGAAAATTTCCATTTGTCTCTAGCATTCACATCATTGTGCAACACATTTGGGGAGAGCTTGAAGTGTGCTATCTTGTCTGTGGGAAGCGATTAACATTTTTTGCTAATGGACATAATGCATCCATAAAATGCACAAAATCCATTTCAATAACCAGATTTTCACTTGGTGAAACCAGGTTTGCATTTGGCCCATTATTCTTTCCAAGTAAAAAGGAGAATAATGCCTTATGTTGTCATATGGCACTGTATCAAATTGTTTCTAGCTATCAACACCAAATCATCTGCATCCACAAGGATTGGGCCTGATGCTTATTAAACAGTAATGTTTTTGTCAACAGATGGATTTTATACTGCTACCCTGACAAGTCACTAGAATGAATCTGAAGATTCCCAGCCATAACACAATCCTATTTTATCCTTGGTTATTTTTAAAACCCCAGTTTAAAAAACATGACAAGCATCGATGCTTAATGCAAATGCCTAGCAGTGTGTGTTACCTGGTAACCAAATGGATGGTATGTTGGAGAGGGAAGTGACAACAGCAAGTGAACATATGCCAGATCAGCTCCTAGCAGCTATAGAGATGGTCACCATGGATTTTGCCACAATGAAAGAAAATATCATCATGACCTAGCATCATTTCATGGGAGAAGAAAACAGGATTTTCCTTTTGGACACTCCTGTGAAGGCAGAGGACATTCATAGCCTCTGGCATCAGAAGCTGCTGGAAGTGTCACTATTGTCTATTCATGAGAGAGAAAATTTCCCATAAATAAGGAAGAAAATGTATCACATTTCTCCAACAAAACAAGTTTGGCAAAGTGAACTGTAGCATCACAGGAGAACCTGGTCGCAGTACGAGGTTCCTGAGTGACTGGCAACACTTGTTAGACTTTGTTGGCCAAAATAAGTAACTATTTCTTAGACACATCAGGATTTATTTCCTTTCAGTGGTCTCAAAGACTCATTTCTTTGCCCTGGCCTTTCATAAGAAATAATAGGCAAAATTGACTTACTGGAAATACAGCATCTCAAAAACACAAGGCATTTCTTTTGCTTGGGAGAGCCAACCTGAAAGCCCTGTCACACAGGGATTCACCAGCGGTCACACTCTAAAGCTGAAGTAAAAGCTTGAAGTATGGTCATAGTATCCAAATGGATTGTTTTTCATGAAAACAAGTAAAAAACAAACAATTCTTTTAAAGAAAACTTTTGCTTTAAAATTATTTTTAAAGGCTTGTCAGAATAAGTCTACACAATAAGTAGAAACCAAAATGATGCAGATAGGAACTAAGATATCAGAGCATCATATAAATATTTCTATTTGGGGAGGCATTGGTGTATGTTTTTTTATTTCCCAGTGATATACAGGACAACCACAGTTTATGCTGCCTCGAAGTGTTTGGGTTTGCAAAGCAATCTTAAAATAGCTTCCAAAAATGGCTGTTTTTCTGAAGCTATTCTTGGATGATGCCTTATGTTGCATCACTTCAGACTAACGCTGGGAGTAGAAGTGTCAAAGGCCTAGGTGAAGGAAAGAAAAACGATGAGTGCCAGACAGTCTGTCACATCTTTACGGAAGTGACATGCAGTTCTGGACTCTCATAGGTCATTTTTTGAGTCTGTACCAAGTGGCATAGACTGAGCCTTCATAGGAGCTGCAGAATCCAGCCCGTTCCAGGATCCATGGTAGTTTTCTAATGGTCTTTGTTACTTTGTCTTTGTTTGCAAATAGCCAGCTTAGCAATACTCTGATTTCATCTATGAAAATTCAGGCTTCAGAAGGAAGAATGAAATCCAGCTGTTAGCAGTGAAGGCACTAAATTGGATCACTAGCACAATTAGTGATAATTAGAAAAAGGCCAAAGCATGGAAGAAAAAACAGTGCCCATTCCCCAAGGAGATCCTTCTTCACAATGGATGCTTTCTGCTTCTCTCCTAAGATCATGGGAGCACAGTTTGTGCTTGTTCAAACCACAGTTGGAGCAGCTTACATCGTTAAGATCTGTATCTATCTGTTCTTCAGTTACTTTCCAGATGTGTCAGTCTGGCCCATTTATTAAATATATCCCAAATAACTAATCAAAAAGCTTTTAAGAATGTTTATATGCAAAGACAAGGAATAAATTATTCAGCATCTGAAATCTAATCATACACAGATTTCTGGAAAGTACTTAACTACGTGCTTACCTCCTTCCTTAGGAAAGCAGTAGGCATTCACCAGAGACACAGGGCTCATGCCGTCCGGCTCTGCCGTACTGACTGAGCTACGGCCCCAGCCTGGGAATGGGTTTCATACTGCTAAACCACTAATTTCCAGATAGACTGTGTGGGGGGAGAGAGGCTGAAGGCCTGCAGTTTGCAAGAGCAAATTCCCCAGACAGCTTCTGCAGTGCTGCTGTCCCCCCTGTGTTTCCTTCCCAGCTTCCCCAGGCTCTAGGAGTGCTTCTCTCCAGACCATCCTGCCACCGGTGCACAAGGGTCCTCTCTTGAGCACGTGAGTTACTGGTTCCATCACCAGATTTTCTTGTATCTGGGCCTGGCTGACACCTCAGGCATCTAAATGCCTTTCTAGGTACATGCCTGATAAGCACTGGAAATCAAGGTTGTGTCTATGTGAAGCCTGGTACTGAGTGAAATGCTCTCTGTTCTTCAGTTTTAGGAGGGAGGTCCAAATCACGGGCCTGCCGAAAGAAGTCTGCTCTCAGAAAAGCACATAAAAACAAGCAGAATTAAAAAACAAGTTTTGCTTTTTCCCCCTCATTTGGAAGATCAACACCATATTTTAAAGCTGGATGTGTTCAGCTAATAGCGGGATGGCAGTCCTACAAATGCTTGCAATAATAAGCTGAGACTATTTGCAAAACCGTTTTTGTCTGGTGTCTGTAGGCAGAGATCTTGACCTGGTTGGTAACTGTTCAGGGAAGATTTATGTGCATGCAGCACAGCAGTTTCTAAACATGTTCCCAACGTTATTTAAGGAAATTGTGTTACAGCTCCACCATGGTTTAGTTAATCCCTCCAAAGATTCACTCTGATCTTCACACAGGGGGGGTGTTTTTGCCATGCAACATTAAATGAGTGGAGTTGCTTAATATTTTTGTTGATGAAGACACCAAACACGGAACTTCCACTGGAGCCTTTGGCTGTAGGAATTTGTTTCTAGCAATGTGCTATCTCCTCTTTGGTTCTCAGTTACATTGATGGCATTACTCAAGTGACAAAAATAGCAAGATTATTGCTCATGTATGTATGCATTGGAGTTATTTGCATGAGATTGACAGGGAATGCCTGCCTGTCCTTAAAAACAAGCCAAAAAAGGAAAATACCATATGATGTTGCAAAATGGCACGTGAATTACCTCACTTTCTCATCTCAGTCTGTCTCTCACTACAACTCATGTTATAGACACAGTGAGAATACCCTAAAGCTTGAAATGGATCTACCACTTACAGTCAGAGGACTCTTTTAAGCTTGATAATCCATTGGAAAAATAGCTCATTCCTTTGACCAGTGGACACTATCAATTGAAAGCAGTCTCAACACTGAGATTTTATCATTCAAAACATAGAAACACCTCCAGAAATACATGCATCATATATATGTAAATTTAAATGTTTTCCATTTATTTATACAGAAAAACACATGTATATATATTGTGAATGTGTATGGATCTTATTTATACACATATACTTACATGAAGAAACAAAAAGGTATTCCCACTAAATAATGTGCCTATGATGAAAAATCCCTTTTCTGCAATAGTTGCAATCAAGGATCATGGTGCTGCCAGCAGGAAGGTTCAAATGACTGTATGGAGTTAAAATAATTTACTTAATTTTAAAGAACTAAAGTGAGGGACAAGCAAGGGAGTAAAAAAAGCAGCAGAAACCAATATATAAAAATTTATTTTCAGAATACCTACCAGTTAAATAAAGTTGGACTTGCCATTATTATTATATACATACAGTCCTGCCTTCTGAAAGGTTGACTGTCTTCTGTGAGTTCACCAGATACAATTTTTAATGTCTAACTATAAAGGGAAAAGTATCTAACTAATTTCAAGCACTAGCAGTGTTGGGTGCATGCCTACATGCATGTGTATGGGTGCGTGTGCATATGCCTACACACAAGGACAAAAAGTAGGAATCAAAGAATCTGAATGATCTGGCCAAAAGGAAGAGCTACGTGTCTAATTTGTGTCCAGTGGCAGGTTGCTGCTATCAAAATTTACTGATACTCTTTTTGAAGTCAGTAACTAAAGGAGTCACTTTATTACAGACCGCAGCAAGAGCTGAAAGCTGGCCGCTCTCTCTGTGAGCTGTATTTCAGTTGAGGTCATGAGAAATCCTAGCCAGTAGTGAGCATTAATGAGAGGCTTGCTGGATGTTTATGGCATCGAGCTCACGGCAGTTGAGGAGAAGGCAAAAGGTATTAGCACAGGAATTATGTACCGACTTCTCAGACAGTTTCTGTTCATTTCTGAATATCCCTCTGATTCTTCTCATGTCAGCCATGATCTCAGCGTGCAACAGAAAAAAATCATGAACATCTGACTGCCAGAAAAACCTCTCTTGTGTCTTTCTATTGCCTTGTGGATAAATGAGACATACAGGAGAAATAATTACCCTAGGTCAGTGCTTCTGTCCCTCTGTAATCATAGTTTCTTGAAGGCTAGGAGCACTGAAATCTAAATGTAAGGTTTTCTTTGGGTTATCTCTGTAATTGTAACTTCTCAGACACAGCAATTTTAAAGGCTTCATGTCTCAGATGCATGACAAGAGCATATGAACAGACACAATCATTTATGTAAATCTATTAGTTGAGCATTTCCTTTCATGCCCTCTGGCACCTGAGACTTAGGCACATATATCAGCTTATTTTGTCCTTTCTACAACCCACATTTCTAAATAACAACTGAAGAAGTACTGAAGGCAAAGACTTGGCAAGCTTAAAAGATATAGTAGATGGTTACACAAGCAGCAAGAATATCCAGTTATAAAATCATATACTAAGAAAAATAAAGAGATTTAGATGCATAAAGCCCTCAGGTTGTATAGCTCAGCTGTAACAGCATTTAACAAATGATCTGATGGATTGTCTTAGAATAAAGTCTGACTGTGGTGCGTTTATGAGCAGATTAAAGCATCCTCCACTGCCTCCGTATCTGCCTATTCCTCGCTCCTAATGATGTAATTACTCCCATTAATGGCTTGGATACTGTCATGGTTTAACCCCAGATGGCAACTAAGCACCATGCAGCAGCTTGCTCACTCCTTGCAACAAGATGAAGGAGAGAATCAAAGTGTAAAAGTGAGAAAACTCATGGATTGAGATAAAGACAGTTTAATAGGTAAAGCAAAATCCATAGACAAGCAAATTAAAACAGAATCTCAGAATAGCAGAATCACCATGGTTGGAAAAGACCCGTAAGTTCATCCAGTCCAACCATCAACCCAACACTACCATACCCACTAGACCATGTCCTCAAGCGCCACGTCTGCACATTCCTTGAACACCTCCAGGGATGGTGATGCCACCACTTCCCTGGGCAGCCCGTTCCAATGCCTGAGACAAAAAAACCCCAAACAACCCACCCCCCACCCCCCTAAAAAACAACAACAACAAATCCAACAAGGATTTCATTCACCACTTCCCATTAGCAGGTGGGTGTTCAGCCATCTCCAGGAAAGCAGGGCTCCATCACACATATAACTGTTCCTTGGGAAGAAAAATGCCATCACTCCAAATGTCCCTCTCTTCCTTCTTCTTCACCCAGCATTATATGCTGAGTATGGCATCTTATGGCATGTAATATCATAGAATCATAGAACCATAGA
>NW_010247244.1:0-595 GCF_000690775.1 Eurypyga helias | reverse complement strand
AAGAGCTGGGGAGAGGGCGGGAAAGCTGGGGAGAGGGCAGGAAAGCTGGGGAGAGGGTGGAAGAGCCAGGAGAGAGTGGTAAAGCCGGGAGAGGGTGGGAAAGCCAGGGAGAGGGTGGAAGAGTCGGGAAAGGGTGGAAGAGCTGGGGAGAGGGCAGAAGAGCCAGGGAGAGGGTGGGAAAGCCAGGAGAGGGTGGGAAAACCAGGAGAGGGCAGAAGAGCCGGGGAGAGGACGGGAAAGTCGGGAGAGAGCAGAAAAGCTGGGCAGAGTGTGGGAAAGCCGGGGAGAAGGCTGGAAAGCCGGGACAGAGCGGGAAAGCCGGGGAGAGGGTGGGAAAACCAGGAGAGGGAAGAGGGGCCGGGGAGAGGGCAGGAAAGCCGGGGAGAGGGCGGGAAAGCCGGGAGAGGGCGGCGTTCCCTACCCAGCGCTCCCTGGCAGACGTCGGTGCGCGTGGCTCCGTCGACGATGAACTGCGGGCACGGACACAGCTCCTGCCGGGGGGGGACGGGGGGTGAAACGCCAGTTCTGGCCCCGAAATTCCCAAATATGCAGTGGTTGACCGGGGAATTCCCGCTCCCGGCGGGAGGGAGCGGGG
>NW_010247243.1:14227-17742 GCF_000690775.1 Eurypyga helias | reverse complement strand
CCAGGGAGCGGGCGGGGGGAGGATAGCAGCCTTCCCCTCGGGAAAGGGTTTGTTCCCACGCGGGACCCTGTCCCGATCCTGGCAAGGCGGAGAGCAGACGGAGAGGTCTGCGGAAGCATGGCCGAGGGGTGCAGGAGGCTTTTGGACCGTCCCCCATCCTTCGTTAAGCATCGCCAGCATGGTAGCGAGGAAGCAAAGCCTCGCAGTTGGGAGTGGCACTGGGATAAGCCCCTCAGGATGCCATCCTTGGGGAGTTTGGGGTGCGCTTTGTCCTGTGACTGCCACCTGCCCCCCGTTTTACCAGGTTTGGGTGGGCGTTGGCAAAAAAAACTTTCAGCTGCATCCCAGCGTGGCCCAGGCCCGGGCCGGGGCAGCTTCACCAGTAGCAGTCCTTCTCCTTGCCATGTGCCTGTCCCCGGGGCTGCCCTGACGCCCTCTGGGACATGGGAAGGGGGTGCTGGGACCATTTGTAGGGTAAGAAGGGAGGAAAATCACCCTGATGAAGTTTTTCGCAGGCAAGAGGAGGACCAGGAAAATTCCTCCACGCTGGGGAGGCCGGGAGCAGCATCACTCCAGACCTCCACCTGCCTCTGAGCATCCCCCAGGCACCTTCCGTGGTCTGAACCAGCAACATCTTCTCTTTTTCTTTTTAAAAGAAGGAAAAAAAAAAAAAAAAAGACAACACCCCCCCATCCCCTGGCAGGGCACTCAGTTGAGGCTGGGTTGGGGGAGCAGCAGCAAAACCTCCCTGCGAGTGCAGCCAGCTCGCTGATGAGATAAAGGAGGAACGTTTTTCTTTCGATTACATTAATCGTAGGTGTTACTTGTAATAACAGGCGATAAGATCTTTTGGAGAGAGTGAGGATGTTGTCTGTTTTTGGGTTGGTTTTTTTTTAAGTTTTAAGAAGCTTGGCTTGTTGAGCATTGGGAGACGTTTTGGTGAGGATGAGTTGGATGAGTGGATGCAGATGGTGCCCGCACGCCTGTTTACTGATGGGAACGAAGCTTTCCTACCCTCCACGACTAAACTTTATTTAAAATAGAGTTGTCCTTAGCTGGTGCTGGGCAGGGGCTGCTTCCCATTTCCCTGTGGCTAATTGGGTTTGAAATGGAAATGCGGCGTCTTTCCCCCAGCCCATCCCATGGTGCTGGTGCTCTTTGGTCCGGGGGTCCCAAATTCCCTCTGGGTGCAGGTCCCAGCCTGCCTGTGGGTTTGGCAGAGTGTGATTTTGGCAGGAGGAAGAAATGCTGGTGATTAATGAGAGGAAAGGTTTCCCCTGACTCGTTTTCCCGGTGCCCTTTGGATTATCAGAGTGGCAAAGGTATCTGCCATACCTGCCCTGCCTGCCCTCCCCAGCTCTTGGCCGTCAAGCTGGGCTTCCCAGAGGGAAATCCAGGAGCAGGGATGTGAGGGAGGCAGTGGGGATGAGCACAAACCTCGGCCCGTCTTGGGCTGCAGCGTTGGGCTGAGATTCTTCAACTGGTTTCCTGAGCAGAACGGCTTGAAGGATGCTCAGGCAGAGGGTGGGGAAGAAAGGGAGGTGGTTTGCAGTGGAGAAAAGGCTGGTGGGTCCCCCTGTGTGCCCCGGCTGCTTCCCCGAGCCCCTCTTTGGGGCTGGGGAGTTTCCAGGGGAGAGCGAAACCGCTACCTGGCAGGGCTGGAAATAGTCAAACCCAATGCTCGGCTCTGCCTGGCTGTTTTGTTAATTATAATTTATTTTTTTCAAGCTGACTTCTGCTGCTACACATCCTCCTTGGGGAAGCTCCCCTTCTGTAGGAGAGAAGGGGCGATGCCGGTGTTCTGACGGAGCTCTCCATCAGGGAAGGCAGAGGATGCTGCCTCTAGGCTCTTGGATCCACGCCGGCATCACCGCATCCTTCTCCCAACACCAGCATCCTGGAGGGATGAGCCCGGATGGCGGAAGCGAATGCGGGCACGAGGTTGAGGCCGGCCTGGGTGACAGCGGGTGACGAGCTCTGCTGTCACATGAGGCCACCGCAGGCAGCAGTGCCTTCGGGGGGCCAGTTGGCAGCAGCCCCCACAGCTCGATGCTCTCGGGGGCATGTGGTTTCCTCCGCTTTGTAAAGCCTCGGCTTTGAGGCAGAAATTGGATAACGATTGAAAAAAAAAAAAACTAACAAAAAAATCAGGCTGCTGCTTAGAAGTCACCCTCAGGAAGGAGAAGGTCTGTGCTAAAATCTAGAAGGGGGTGTTGGGGGATCTGCCTCCCCCTGTAAAACTGATAAGCATATTTCTTGGGCTATGTTTATAACAATCCCACTGTCTGGTGCCATGAATTTCCGCAGTCCAGGAAGGTAAAAATGCTGGGACTGGCTGGAGCGTGTTCTTCTTGGTGGGGTTTGCTAGAGCAGTTTCCTCTTTAAAAGAGAAAAAAAACACCCTTTAAAAAGGCTCAAAAACCCAAAGACAGGCTATGAATTTTGTATCCTCTCTGCATTTATAAAATATAAATGCTAGTGACATTCGTGAGCTGAAAGTCCAAACAACCAGCTTTTGGATTGGAAAGATCCGGCTCTCGCACGAGGTGGAAAAGAGCTTTTCCAACCTGTGGATGGGCTGCAGTCCTGGGACAGATCCTTGGGCATCCTTTCCAGGTGGTGCTCCCCGACATCCCCATCCGGCTCCAGTAGGCAAAGCTTGGCCAGGATTTTCTAGCTGGAGTCACATCGCAGATGAAACCACCATCCTGCTGCTTTTTCTCCTTTGCTTATTTTAAAATAGTGGCATTGGAGTGCCTGGCCGGTGGGAAGCACTGACTCAGCACTTCTTGGATGAGTGGCCCCTTGAGCAACATCCCAGACTGGCTTCTGCTTGGTGTCACCACGGGGATGGGGAACAGGGCCGAAAACCCCAGCGATGGGAAAGTCCCTCTGCAGGAACGCAGGAGCACCTCTTGCACCGGAGAGTTTGAGCTGGGGCCGTTTCGGGGGGCTGCGTTCCCAGCTGACGCTCTCAGGTCCAGCATCATCCAGCGCTGCCCTCCCTTGGGTCCTGGCCACCTCCGTGGTAGTGTCCCCAGGCTCGTGGATGCCATCAAGTTGCGTTTGGGTGCCATCTGCAGAGGTTTTTCTTTGTCAACAGCCCTGGGGCTGGTTGGGAAGAAAACCAACTTGACTCATGGGGCCCAGACGCTGCGGTGATGGGCTTCACTGGAAACCCCAGCACTCAGCTTCCCGTCCCCAGACTTTGTCCTTAGGGTGAGCGTCCTCTCTGATCCCAAAACTAAAGTGACTTGTGGCATGTCCCCTTCTGGGGGAAAGTGAGGGAGGTGGTGGCAGTGTGATGCCTTTTCTGGAAGGGTCCGGGCACGGCTGAAGTGGAAATGGTGCCGTGTTCGCACCCGCTCTCTTCCTCCCCGTAGTTCTGCCCCTTATCTTCTTCCTCCTCCTGTCTCTGCTGGCCTTGCCCCTCGTTTCAGTTCCTCCTTCCCAAAATATTTTGAGCTGCTGACGGCAGGGCTGGGGGCGGGGGGCGGGGCGCGGACGGGAGACAA
>NW_010247243.1:13855-14179 GCF_000690775.1 Eurypyga helias | reverse complement strand
CCCCCGCCTGCATCCCGCTCGGTGCCCCCAGCCCGGCACGACCCCAGTGCCCTGGCCCAAGAAAGCCTGGTTTGATGCCGGAGCCGGTGACTTCATCTCTTCCCGGGGGTCGAAGCGGCAAGAATAAAGCCGGGTTTGTTCCCCTCCCACGCGCCAGGGCAGGATGCGACCCAGCCTGGGGCCTTGGGGCGCTGCTGGGGGGGGTGAGGGGCACAGCACCCCCTGTCAGTGCATCCCCCTGGGATTTAGAAGCTGTTGGGAGCTCCTGTGTTCTGGAATGCTGCTGGATTTTATCCTGCAGAGAATAGATTTATTTTATTTCTT
>NW_010247243.1:10565-13821 GCF_000690775.1 Eurypyga helias | reverse complement strand
CCAGGGCTGGATGTTTCCACGTGTGGGTCACCAGGCACCGTGGGAGAGTGGGGCTCCAGCTGTGTAGCCCTTGGCGCTGCTGGGGAGGGGACCAGGATGCTCGCCGTGGCATGAGCCTGGGGCTTGGGGGAGCTGCTCCTCGCTGGATTACCTTGTCACCCGTGCCTCAGTTGACCCCTTGGTGCAGCAGGGAGCATGAACTGCCTGTCTGGCAGCCCTTGGAGATGGGTGGAGGAAGCTTTGCAGGATGGGACTGGGGGAATTTTGCAAGGCAGAGGGAGTCCTGCATGTGCCGGGCAGAGGGTTTGAAGCTTCTCATTACTGATTCCCAGTTGGCTGCCACAGTGCAATAACTACCCTGGGGTGGGGAACGGGCTTCAGCTGCTCTGGGGGGTCATCTCTGCTCCCTGCCCACCCCCAGGCATCGCTGTCCCTCTGTGCCGCGCTGTTTTTTCCCTTGAATCGTCGATGCAGATGCTGCGGTGGCCACGCAGCACGTAAAATCTCTGCTTTTAAGAAGCTGTATCCGTGCAAATGCCTTATAATCCGGGTGAGCAGCTCCGTGCTGGTTCGGCCCCTGGCTGCAGGGGGGCTGAGCAGACCCAGAACTCCCACTGTCACATCGGTCTGGGGACGTTTTGGAAGCAGTGCCTCAGACAGGACCCGTTCCCTTCTTGGTGGTGAAAGAGATGTTTGCGTGGCCCGGGGAGCATCCTTTGGCAGGGCTGCTCCCTCTGCTCCATCCTTATAGAGCCTCCCTGCCTTGCCTGGTTCTCAGTCGTCCTTTTGCGCTGCAGGTCTCATGGTACCAAGTGGCGTGTCCCCCCTGTGAGATACAAGCCTGCCAACCTCCTGAGAAGATGTCAGGGATGCAGGTAAGTGTCTGGCAGAGAAGAGAGACAGGGATGGAGCAGGCTCTCCGGCCTCTCCATCTGCTTCAGAGATGGCTGTGGAGCTGAGGAGGAGCTCAGCTTCTCCCTGTGCCCCTGCAGAAGCCCAGCGCTGCGGGCCCCGCAGTTTTGTGTGTGTTCCCCCCCTTCCCTGTCCCCATCCCAGCTGAAAAGCAGTCAGAGCTCCCAGTGCTGCCCCACCTCCCCCAGACTGCTCCTGGTTTAAGTGGATCCCGTTTGGGTTTACATCAGAGGAACGGGAGCCCCACATGCCTGGGGTTGGTGTGTCCCCATGTGTTGGGGGGGAGACCCGGGGTGGGAGACGTGCCCAGCCAAGCTCTGATGCCATCCCTCTCTCACCAACCAGGCCGTTTGGCCATCCGGTACAGAATGTATCGCCAAGTACAACTTCCATGGTACCGCTGAGCAGGACCTGCCCTTCAGCAAAGGAGACGTCCTTACCATTGTCGCTGTCACCAAGGTAAGGCCATCGCCTCCCCACGGGCCCCCCAGGCTGCTGCCACCACCCTCTGTGCTGGAATTTCCACGGGATGCCGGGAGCATCCCTGCATCCCACGTGGGACCCTCTGTCCCCCCGGATGTCCCTCGGTGCCAGCAGGGCAGGAATCGGGCCACGCATTCAGTTAATTAATCCATGGCCTCGTTAGTTAAGATTTCTCCAAAATGAGTCTCAAGTGCCTCCTGGGAGGTGGAGGAGGGAGGGGAGAGGCTCCTGATTAGGGAGTGGTGCTGTGCTTGGTGCTGGAGGAGAAAAAGAGAGGGTCTGTGGGTTGGAGGGCTCCAGGCTAAGCAGCAGTCTGGGAGGGGGTATCGCAGTGACCCCCATGGGGCCATCAGCATAAGGATTTGCTGACCCCAGCACCGACCCCAGGCTTCGTGGCTGTCCCCTGCCCACCCCATCCTGCCTGCAGGCAAGCAGGGGCTGTCAGGGTGCTTGGGGACATGCAGGCAGCTGCCTGGGAAAGGAGGGGCAGTGCTGACACTCCCGTGGGCTGCTTCTGTGGGATGTTGCCATCTCTGGGGGCCACAGGCTTGTTGTGACACCTCTGCTGTCCCCACAGGACCCCAACTGGTACAAGGCAAAGAACAAGGTGGGCCGGGAGGGCATCATCCCTGCTAACTACGTGCAGAAGCGGGAAGGAGTGAAAGCTGGCATCAAGCTCAGCCTCATGCCGTGAGTATCCTTACACTAGACCAGGTTGCTCCAAGCCTCATCCAGCCTGGCCTTGAACACTTCCAGGGATGGGGCATCCACAGCTTCTCTGGGAAACCTGTTCCAGTGCCTCACCACCCTCTCCAGGAAGAATTTCTTCCTGATATCTAATCTAAACCTCCCCACATTCAATTTAACCCCGTTACCCCTTGTCCTGTCACTACAGGCCCTTGTAAAAAGTCCTCCCCCAGCTTCCGTGTAGCCCCCTACTCTCCATACCCATGGGTGGATAATTCTGGTGTCCCTGCTGCATCTCAGAGCCACCGATGACCCCCAGTCTGAAGGAGCCGGGGCTGCCATGGGGAGGAAGCCCCCAAGGGTGTGTGGGGAGGCTGAGTCCCAGGTTGGGGAGCAGGATGCTGTAGCAGGAGGTGTGTGTGGGGTGGATGGGGGAAGCAAGGGGGAGCATGGGCGAGCTGGCCCCACGCAGGCAGGGGTGAGGGCTGTCCCATGTCCCTGTCACCCCCATACCCTGCCCCATGGGGGTCCGACCATTCGGCTAGCGCATCCCCTGCCCCATCACAGGTGGTTTCACGGGAAGATCACACGGGAGCAGGCGGAGAGGCTGCTGTACCCACCCGAGACAGGGCTTTTCCTGGTGCGGGAGAGCACCAACTACCCCGGGGACTACACGCTGTGCGTCAGCTGCGAGGGGAAGGTGGAGCACTATCGCATTATCTACTCCTCCAGCAAGCTGAGCATCGACGAGGAGGTCTACTTCGAAAACCTCATGCAGCTGGTGGAGGTGAGGCCCCATGCTGTCCCTGCGTGGCGACCCTAGGTCTGAGGGGGGGGACACGCACAGGGGTCAGCGCCTGGGAGACGGTGGGACCTTCTCTGCCGACGCCGTGGGTTGAGGGGACAGACCCCCGGGGCGAGGCGGGTGGGTGGAGGGGGTGGCTGATGCGCAGGGGACCGGGAGCAGGAGGAGGAATGGGGACCCCCATCTCTGGTCCCATCCACGGCTTCGTGCTGCCCCCTGGTGGGATGCCGGAGCCCGGCACCCCCTTGGCCCCCCCACCCAGGGTATCACTGCCACCTGTCCCCCGTGGCTGTGACCCCCGCAGCAGGGGGGGCTGCCTTTCACCCGTGTCACCCCCCCAGCCTTCCACCACGGACACGGGCCGGGTCT
>NW_010247243.1:8854-10451 GCF_000690775.1 Eurypyga helias | reverse complement strand
CCCTTTACCATCCCCGTCCCCACAGGTGGCTGGGCCCTCAACATGAAGGACCTCAAGTTGTTGCAGATCATTGGCAAAGGGGAATTTGGAGGTGAGCCCCCCATGTCCCCAACGCAGTGGTAGCCCTAAATGAGGGTGGGGAGCTTTCCTGCAGCCCCCTCAGGGGGATGGTGGGGCCCCCGGGAGGCTGGGATGCTTCCCAGTGCCTCCCGTGCCTGTCTCTCCTGGCCTGCAGACGTGATGCTGGGGGATTACCGGGGCAACAAAGTCGCCGTGAAGTGCATTAAAAACGATGCCACAGCGCAAGCCTTTCTGGCAGAGGCGTCCGTGATGACGTGAGTGGTACTGGAGGGGGGGGACAGTGGGAGGGAGGGGGCACCTCTGTCTGAACAAGCAGAGGCAGGTGGTCCCTGATGCCCTGCGGGGACCGTGGGCACCCCTCTTCTCCCCAAACCCCTGCCCTGACCCCTCCCACGCTGCGCAGGCAGCTCCGACACAGCAACCTGGTGCAGCTCCTGGGGGTGATCGTGGAGGAGAAGAGTGGCCTTTACATCGTCACTGAGTACATGGCCAAGGTGAGACCCCCCATCCCGGGCACCTGCCCTCTTGCTCTGCCCCCTTTCCCCCCCTCCAGACCCAGCTGGGTCATCCCAACATGGGTGACATCTCCCTGGGACCACCGGGATGTTTAGGGGTGGCATCGCTGGCTCCAAGGGAGGGATGTCGTCCCAGGGTGCTGCCCCACACGGGATGGGGTAGTGAGTGGGACGCTGGCCCTGATGGCACCCTCTCTCCATCCCTCCAGGGCAGCCTAGTAGACTACCTGCGGTCGCGTGGGCGGTCGGTCCTGGGCGCAGACTGCTTGCTGAAGTTCTCCCTGTAAGTACGACAGTGAGGCACCGCGGGTTGGCCGTGCTCGCTGCCCTGCCCTGCCCCCACCGGCCTTTTTGGGGCCACCTTGCTGACCCCCTTCTCCCTCTGGCCCCAACCAGAGATGTCTGTGAAGCCATGGAGTACCTGGAAGCCAACAACTTTGTCCACCGGGACTTGGCAGCGAGGAACGTCCTGGTCTCCGAGGACAACATCGCCAAGGTCAGCGATTTCGGGCTGACCAAGGAAGCCTCCTCCACGCAGGACACGGGGAAGCTGCCGGTGAAGTGGACGGCACCAGAAGCACTTAGAGAAAAGGTGGGTGAGTGGAGCTGGAGGTGGGTCCCAGGCGGTGAGGATGTGCTGGAGGCTGGAGGAAGGGGGTACATCTCGGGCTGTCCCGGATTTTTCCCTAGTGCTTGAGCTTCAGTTCTTGCTGTCTGACCCCCAAAACCAGCTTCCCTGAGGGTGGGGAAGATCTGCAGCCCCCTCATCCCTGCCTGACCCCACTCAGGGGGATTTTCTCCCTTCCCTCCAGAAATTCTCCACCAAGTCAGACGTGTGGAGCTTTGGGATCCTCCTCTGGGAAATCTACTCCTTCGGGCGAGTGCCTTATCCGAGAATCGTAAGTGAGGACCACCCCTTCCCCTTGCTTCTGGGCTGTTTTTTTGGGGGTAGGGACCCCATGCCCCCCCCGCCGCATACTGCAACCCACCTCTGTACACCC
>NW_010247243.1:0-8757 GCF_000690775.1 Eurypyga helias | reverse complement strand
GAGGTGCTGGACCCTGGACCCCGGCCACCGGCCGTCCTTCCACCAGCTCCGCGAACAGCTAGTGCATATCAAAGAGAAGGAGCTCTACCTGTGAGGGGGGGGCTCACCCACCCCAGCAACCGGAGGGGACCCACGCTGTGGGGGGGGAATGACTGGGGCGTGGACAGCCCCCTTGCCCGGCCCCGGCACCAGGAGCGGCCAGGAGGGAGCCCTGGGGGTGTTTCCCCTCTCGCCCTCCCCCCCCAATTCTCCTGGTCGCTTCCAAACTTCCAAATCTTTTTTTTTTTATTTGGTCAGGTTTTGGGGTTTTATTTGTCTCCCAGGCTCTTTTTGGGGGGAATTTTTTGGGTGGTTTTTTTGTTTGTTTCCTCAGTTGAAGGGGGGTGTTGTTGTTTTTTTGGGTTTTTTTTTCTTTTGTTGTTGTTTTTTATTATTTCAGGCAGGGCCCAGCTGAGCACTGGGTGTTTTACTAAAGTACGAATCTTATTTTTTAATGTAATTAAAAGAAGAAAAAAAAAAAGGAAAAAAAAAGAGAGAGAAGAAGGTTAATAAAAGAAGAATAATAATAAAATAAATAAGCCAATGAAACGGACACACGATAAGGAAACCCCAACGACAGAAGTGATGGTTAAAGGGGAGACGCTGGACTCACCGCCCAGTCGGGAGGGCACGGCCGCGTCCCCGCGAGACGCTTTTTTTTGGGTTGTTTTGCTTTAAACTCGTTGCAATGTTTGCATGCTGTCTCCAGAGGCCTTTTTTTCCAGTCCTGTCCAGTGCTTTATTCTCATGTAATGCTACCGACTGTGAGATTAAAACTGTAATAAAAAAACCATTCCATACGGACGCGGCACATCCCGCCTCACCGCCCCTCTGGCTCTGGCTCTGCTTCCGTGGGATGCAGCTCGGGGAGGGGAGGATGCAGTGTCCTGAGGGTCCTGGGATCCTCTGGCAGGGTACAACGTGGGGGTGGTTCCCCCATCTCCACCGGGGTCCCCCCAGGGCTGGGATGAGCAGCCTGGGCAGCACTTGGCTCCATCCCACCCGTGAGAGTTGGTGAGGCTGTGACAGTGATGGAGCTGCCAAGTGGTGGCAACGCTCCGCTTTAAGCCAGGCTTTGTCTTCCACCCTTGGAGATGGCGGGCGAAGATGTGGGGATGCATTTTGGGTCTGATGCCTTGACCTTGTGGACCTTGTTCCCTACCCTGTTTGTCTCAGCCAAGGAGCTAAAGGTGGGACTTCTTCCCCCATGTCCTGGACCCCTGACCCCGAAGGAAGTGTCCCCATGGAATCCCTGTTCTCTTCATGCGTGCTGGGTGGAGGTGGTGTCTGGCGCGCAGGGCTCAGCAGGTTTAAAATAGTTCCCTTCATCCAAGGGAGAATTATTCAGCGTTAAACGATGCGCAGGGCATAGGCTTTACCAGCTCACAAGCCAGAATTGGGAGCTTGGTCTGTTTGGGGCCAGGATGGGGACCGAGACTTCTCCTAGCGGGGGTTGAAGGAGAAAGTGGGGGACTCTGGGACAGAGTGAGCACAGCTCAGGTCTAGGTGGGACAGGTGGGATGCAGTGACAGCCTTCAAGACCCCTTCGCTGCGGAGAGGAGACGGCAGTAGGTACAGAGTTGAGTACTCCTGACCCCCTTCCCCTGAGACCTTGGGGTGTCTAGATGTCCAGAGGAGACAGGACAAGGATGTGATGGGGCTTGATCCACCATGGGGTTTCATTTCTCCTGGACTAACACCCCCCCTCTTGTTCACATTCCCCCCCCCCATTCCTCCTGGTGCTCCGGCAGGCTCCAGCCATATAAGCAGCTTTACTTTTCAGGCTTACGAAGATTAAAGTCATTTACAGGCAAAGCCTGCAAGAAACATGGCTTTGGGAAAGGCCAGAAATGCCAGGCACCCTCATGTGATGGTAGACATGGGCAAGCAGGGAGGAGGTTTGGTCTGGTCCCCCATCACATCCCCTCCCCTCACCCGGGGTCCCAGCTGGCCAATGGATCCCTGCCAGCCATCAAATAAAGGGGAGAAAAGCCTAACCCAAAACTCATTTAGACCTTTGTTTTTCCTCTGAATGGCTCTGCGCTGCTGATCTCTGGGACTGTGCCTGGTGCCATGGGCAGGAGGAGGGGGCTTGGGGGTGTTTGGTGCCTTACTGACATCCTCAGCATCCTCTGGGATGTAGCTGGAGGATGCTGAGAGGGGTCTGCTATAAGATATCCTCCTCTGCTGCAAAAAGCGGAGCTTAACCCTGCCCAGTCCCTCCTGCTCCCAGTGTCTATGCCTCAGTTTCCTCCTTAAAGTGCTGTTTGCTTCTGATTCCTGCCTCCGGGTCCCCCCCATGATTTGGGATGCTGCCCAGTGATGCATAGCCAAGGACAGCCTGTATCCCGCTAGGTGATTTCTCCCCAGGGATTTCAAGGCTTTTTCCATCAGCTGCCAACCCATCAGCACCGTGCACCAGCTCTGCTCCCCGCCGCTCGCGTGGGCAGGGGGGACAAGCTGCCAGCTCCTGCGTGACACCCAGGGGCTACTGCGGCTCTCGGGTGCTGGCTCACAGCATGTCCCCTTCTTCCTCCTCCTCCTCCTCTTCCTCCCATTGGCGAGATCGGCACTGGGCCCAGTTGTGTCAGCTCCCATCCTGCCTCAAGTTCGCTGTGTGAATCATCCTCGGCAGCAGCAGGCGGGGAGTTACTTCTGCTGCCCGCGAGGCCAGCGCAGCCAGGAGCCCATGTGAAGGCGCAAGCGGACCCTGTCTCTCCCTACGCCTTTGCCACATGTCATGCAAAGAGGGCAGAGACACAGGGAGGTCCTGGTTTGGAAAGCTCTTGAAAATTCAGCCTCCTGTTCTGGCAGTCCGTGTGCCGCTGGTCAGGATCCCAGCTTGGACTGGAGCTCAGCATCCCCAAGGCTCAGGGTACCTGCTGGCAGGGACAGCGGGCTGGGCACTGACCTGGTATGCAGAAGTTGCAGGAGGTGAAATGACCATCTCTGAAGTCACACGTGCTTTGCTTTTCCTTCCCTATCCCTCACCTTGCCAGCTCGTCCACCTGCCCCCTCACTGGGTCACCCTGGCCGGAACATCTCTCCCAGCCTGTCCCTGCCCTGCTGCCCTGCGCTCCCCCCAGATAGCCTCTCCCTTTTCCAATGAGGCTCTTCCCTTTGGCTTTGGCTCTTCCTGAGCACCTTGCCCATGTCCCAGCCCCTGCCTGCCTTTACACGGCAGAGCCCCTGCGATCCGGAGAGCCTTCCTTTTCTAAACAAATGAAAACTGAGACTCACTTCAAAGGGAACCACAGCGCCCATCTGTTCCCAGCACAATTCCAGCTGCAGCAATTGCTCGCTGCTTCCCATTTCCCAGGGTTGCAAACCATCCATCCCAAGAGCAGGGGACGTGATGTGCCCGAGCAGGCCCCCTCCCAAGCTGCCAACTGCTTCATTCCTCAGTGCTGCTTGGAGCAAATTACCGGCTCCAATGACGGCCCAATGAGGTTCCTTCTGCTCCGTCCTTGATGTACGGGCTTCCAAACCTCTGGCAGATCTCGCCAGCATCTGTGCACTGCCTGCACCTCCTCCCCCTCCACGACTGACTTTATCACGAGGACTATTTTTAGCGTGATGTACAAAGCCATTCCCATCACCATTCGGTGTCGTTCACCTCTCCGGCTCTGCTCTCTGGCTTTTCCTTCTCAGCACTCCAGGAAACGAAGGCAAGGCTGGAAAGATCCCCTGTGGGAAAACTGTGCGTGTGTGTGGCCGTGTGTGTGTTTCGGCTGGCGTGTGCCTTTGCTCCAGGCTTGCTCTTCACCACCGGCAGCAAAGCAGCACATGGTCTCCCCATGTGCCTGTTTACATGCTCTGTGTGTCTGTCCGTCTGTATTTGTGTCACTGCTTGGGTGCAGACTCTGCCACGGGAGCCCCCTCCCACCCCAACCACCTCCCTCTTCTTCCTCACCCCCCCAACGGCATCTCTCCTCCTAGCACGTGCGCCGTCAGGGATTATAACCACCCCTGCTCTGTGCAGCCCGCTGCCCTGCCTGGTGTCCCATCCTCTTTTGAGAACACACCCACTGCATCCCCAAATCCCCCCATCCCTTGGGGCTGGGGCTGCACACAGCTCTGGAAGGACCATTACCATCCCACTCGTACCCAAATTGCCCGAGAATTCCTAATTCCGAGTCCAGGCAGCCCCGTGCTCAGCTCGACACCATGATGAGTGGGGTCGGAGGAAAGTGGGGGGATGTCTCAGCAGCATCCCCACTCACAGCTTCCCTTTGCAGGTACCACCCAGGGTGCCCCAGGGGATGCTCCGCCAGGCCACCCTGGGCCGAGGAGGCAGAGGATGGCCAACCAGAGGTGCTGGGTTTGCCAGGGTACCTGGCTGTGACATCTCCTCCTGCCTAGAAATAAACAGGGAGGGCCTGATCCTTTCTTTGCGCTGGCAGTAAACCTCCCTGGGCAGCCGGGGCTCTGACGGTCTTTAGCTCGTGGGGATCTGAACAGAATAATTTGTACTGCACAGGCCTGTGCGTGTGTATGTACGTGTGCACGCCCTCAACAGCAGCGTAAGGGTGATACATCACACAGAATGGTAAAGGCTGTTCGTTATCAAAGTAATACTAGTGATACAACAGCGGGTAGTTGTTATACACTGGGAAAGAGAAGAGATGGGAAGACCTCATCAAAGACCTTGCAACCCCTTCCCTCGTGACCCCTCTCACGCTCAGCCTGTGCTGCTGCAAGCACAGGCAGCGAAACCCCTGCTGAGGGCTGCTCTTGCAGGCGCGTGAATGCACGAGAGCTGGGGATACAATTAAAGATGAGGGTTTTTTTTAAAAAACTAAAAGTCATTACCTGACACAACATGTGACACACAACCTCTGTGGTATGTAGCTCTCCCTGAGTATAATGAGGGCTTAATATCAAATAGGAACGGTAATAAAGCCCCCTCTGTGGGATTTCTTCATCCTCAGGTGACAATGAGAGATTTTTGGAACTTAAAGACTTGGTTCTATGGGAGTAGGGAGGCTTTACATAGAATGGCTTCCCTAGGTCACAAAAAGGCAGCTCTGATTCCACTTCCATACAAAGCTGACTGTTGTGTCACATTTCACCTTCCTCAGCCGAGACAAACTCCAGACACTCTTAGCTTTATTTAATGACATTCAAGGAACATGAAAGGAGGTCATTTTATTTGATAAATTACAACACCCTTGCCCTGAACCTTTTTTGTTCCCTATGTTAATGATCTGGTGGTATTTTTACCCCAGTGAGTTCTGGGCAAAAGAGAACTCACTGCTCTTTGAAGGAATGTTACACTCAAGACCTCAGGATATTTTCTCTTCAGCTTTTGGCAGATGAAGCTTGTGGTGGTCCACAACAGGGCTGGGACCTTCCAGCCAGGCTGTCACCAAGATCACTCTGCATCCCCTCCCGCCACCTCCCCTGTTTCCAGTGCTTCAGCCCCTCAACATTCTCCCAGTAACTGTCCCAGAGTAATAGTTACCTTCCTACAGCTAAGCAGTTTGCGCGGAGAAGGTGACTGCATCACTGCGGCAACACTTTCATCGGCTGTTTGATGGAAAAAAAAAGATGTTCAAGCAGACATTAATTAGGTTTGAGAGCTAATCAGTGGTTTCTCTATTGCTTTTTTGCTGTTAGTGACTTCAAAGAAAGGGGCAGGTGTCCCCCACTGTCCCCGAGACGAGAGCCACTCTACCTGCCCAGGGGATGCTCCTGGGGCCGTTCTAGGTGCCACCGTCACAGGATGGATGTCACTGTGCCTTATCCCTGTGCCCAGAGCAGGCGGCTGCCCCGGCTGCGTGGCAGCGACAGGTACAGCGGGGTATTCCTGCCCCCATCCCCTTGGAGCATCCCCATCTGTAGGTGGGAAGAGCAAAGGTGCCTCCGGTGCTGGGTGCCCAGGGATCAGGGCTGAGCGCGCAGGTCCCTGTGCTTGCAGTGCCTGTCCCCATCACAAGAAGTGACAATCAACCGCCAAGTGCAAGCGTGACTTCTCCCAGGCTGCCTGCTTTCTTTAGAGACGCCTTCTCATGTCCTCCCCCGTCGCATCTCCAGCACACACACACACCTCTTTCCAGGATTAACTCACCTACTCGGGGTCTTCAAAGGTTTAAACCTTTGTGTTCCCCTGGGGTTCAGGCTGATCACTGCCCTTTGATGGCCTTATGGTTACCGCGTTGCAACTCAAGGTCACAGACCCTTCGCTCTGTACAATCTATGGGCAACCCCAAGCACCAGGCACTCCAGGAAATCCTGGCCTTTTCTGGTTCCCTTCAGGGACCATCATCTGAAACCCTGGTTGAGGGGAGAGCTTCCAGCTGTGGCTTTGGAGCCAGTTCTCTTGATACCTGGAAAGAAGAGCTGAAATGATCCCTTGCACCATGGCAGAGGAAACGGAACCGCTTGCATCCTATTCAAATCAGGTGTCAATGCTGAGAGAGGATCCTCTTAACTTCCACCAGCTTGTCTGAGGCTGGCTGCTACTTGGGGACGTTTCATCTCCCTCCTGTCTAATCCACGGAGATGTGTGATATAGCATAAGCTAATATAATAGGTCATGCAAGGATTTACATCTCATTACTGCAGGTTAGAGTCCTGGGAGAAAGGATGAGTCATTCTTACTTGAATATATTTCAGGGATAGGAAACAGTTCGGCTGCCCAAAGAAAAGCAAACGGGAAAGCAACCACCTTGAAGTATCACTGAGGGCTCCATCACCTGCTCTCTGCACCCTCTGATTGCCCTCTACCTTCAGATGGGACACTGGCCTCTCCGGAAAGAGCAAGGGCCAAAGAGCCAAAGGGCTGGGAGAGCTGCTGGCAGCTGCAAAACCTTGCCTTTTCCTCCGTCCCTATAAAACCAGTTCCCCAACCACCCTGGGCTTCAAGAGGCTGCAAAGGCCAACCTCACGGCCTCCTCCATGGGGCACGTCCATCTCCTGGTGAGCAAGCATCCCTGTCACAAGTGACTGCTGGAAATTGCCTGCTAATTTTCACCTAGCCACTTTGGCCAAGTATTTCTGTTCATCAAGAGCTGTTTTCTCTTAGTTTCTCAGACAGGGAGGCTACATGGTAGCTGACCCATCTAACCCAGCTGGAAAAAATCGGTCCTGACTTCAAGTCTCTTACTGTTAGAGGATGCTTAGACAGAAATCCGGACTGAGCAAAGCTCCTAGGACCAGCCACATCACAGGTCTGCTCTGAATCAACCCAAGGCCCAAACCTACCCAGTGTCCAAGGGCAAAGCAGCTCTGGGATGCTTTTTCTCCTCTCTGCCCCTCCTCTCACCCAGTCCTTCTCTGACTGACAGCCAAAACTCGAACACACTGTTGGTGATGAGAGGTCTGCAGAGCAGCGGGGGCTCTCAGCCTATTTCTAAGCAGGCTGCGGAAACTCACTGAGGGTTAAAATTCATTTTCTATGGGCTGTCCATGGGAAAAATGCTCAGAGGGTCTGCAGATAAGAGAGAAAACTGAAATCAGAACTTCAAACAGTCAGCAGGACTCGTGAGACGCCAGCTCAGCTTTGACTGAGGGTGGGCAGCAGTCACAGGGGCATCTGAGTGGTGGGGAGATGCTGTGGGTGATGCCGGCTTGTGCCGAAAGGTGCCTTGGATGGGTCTCCCTCAGCCTCACGGCAACCTGCACGTTCAGATGAAGGCAGGGGAACAGCCCGGGGGGCTCTGCTCCACCAGGATTTAGCCATAGCCCTGCAGAGCCTTAGCTGGGGTAAATTCCCTTTTGTCTTTTACAGAAGTGGGCTCAGCTCTGGAACAGTAGCCGTCACTGCCTAACTCCTGACCGGATTATTGTCCAAGAAAAACACAGGATTTTAAAATTTATTTTCCTCTAAAGACAAATTTTCGCCTGGCGCTACCTTGGCCAAGGGAGGAAGGGAGAAGATGGGCCGATTCCCCCTCCCTCTTTCACTTTATTGCTTCACAGCTGTTCCATCATTTTAATCTGCGGAGATTGTCTTTAAATTTCGGAAATTAAATGATTTCCCGCAAGCTGGGATTGGGGTTTGAATCCACGCTCATTTTTCATGAGCGGAGAAGAAAAAAGGGAGAAATGTCTGTTAAAGCCAAGCTGGCCATCTGGAAGGGAGGTGCGTTTCTGATGCTGTTAATTGCTCGCTCCCCAAGGCCCACGATATGGCTACAGTCAAAGAGTAGGAGTGGGAGTGGGGGTAGGATGGGAGCCGGGAGAGCTGGAGGGGCCGAGGGAATTATGCAACAAAATCAGTGCCTGCTCTCTCCTTAGCCTCCTGGTTTAGGTGACTGATGAACATCACCGGGCTGGCTCCGGTGCAGCGGCAAGGAGTCGCTTGTGGGGACGGATAGTAACTTTAACATTAATTAATATGATTAATACCATGAGGAAAGAGAGGAACAAGCTTTTGGGCACGCCGTATCTCAGATCTACAAGCAAACAACGGTTGCGACTCGTGTGTGGTACACATATGGCTTTTACGGAGCGCCGAATCCCGGCTTTTCCTCCAGCCAGACCCAAAGGAGGGGGAAAAAGGTGGGAAAAAAAGCGCTTGCTGTGGGATAAGACCGCCAGGCCCCTGTCCCCGCACAGGAGGAGGAGAGGGCACGGTGACCGGGAGGCTCGGGCAGCGCTCACGGCAACCCGTGAGCTTCATCCCCCCGGTGCCCCGGGGCCGCTGCCTGCCAGACTGTCTGCTCCGGGGGCTCCTTCCCCCGGGCAGGTCGGGGGGACCCCGGGTGACCCCGG
>NW_010247242.1:0-5394 GCF_000690775.1 Eurypyga helias | reverse complement strand
CCCCCTTGTGGTAACATTTTCCTTTATTTGATCCTTAAAAAGTGTGATTTTGTAAACAAACCCTCTGCAGAATCTCTTACAGGTTGTCAATCCTTTTTCCTTTCCTCAGTAACCTCTCTTTCTCCTTCTTAACAGCTTCAGAAAATTTGAGTTTGGGATAGAGAGAACTACTAACCTTTTCCTACTGTTCTTGCAATCACAGAGCTAAAGGCAGGAGGAAAGTCTAAATTGTGAGTTGGCCTGCTATCTTTTTGCTGTGGGTCCCATCTGGAAGTTCACATAGCTTGTACAACGTATGAAAAACAATCTGTTAATTTAAATTATCTTTAGAGAGATTTCTCCTGCGTGACAGCATTTGACATTTTCTTAAGACAAAGTCTAAACAAGGTCTAAAATACAAAATTGTTATTTTACATTTTACTAGTGGAAAGCAAGGTCAATTGCTCACCTCACTGCAACAAAACCAGTAAATTCAAAGGTGAACAGTGAAATAACATTTGCAAGTTTTTTATGTAGTACTATAAAATTAAAGCTATGGTGAGAAAATACCTGGATTAAATTTATTCTCAATTATCAATCTTCCCAGCCTTGGAGAAAGGAAATAGTGTCTCCTAAATCTCATCTCTTCAGCAATAGGGTGACATTGCTGGGACATTATAGACTTGTTTTAGTTAATTCCTGACCCCACCTATAAGCAAGCAAGGAGTCAAAAATGTATATCATGTGCTGTAGCAAGTTAATGAATATCTTTTACAAGAATACAAGAGTTCATTTCCTTCTTTTCCTGGCCTCCTAAATTTTTCAGTTTCTTTACTCCAAGATGTGTCTAATAACTTTGTGTCTCCTACCCATCAACTGATATACTTCTTCCAGGGAACACTATAAATTTGTTTTCAGTGTCTTGGGACCAAAATAGGAGTTTTGATACTGTTCAAGTAAATCCTGAATAATATTAAGAGAAATTATTTTATGGGGCTATTAATTCTGCAGTATCAGAAAATACCTCACAACAGCAAATCTAAAACACAGAATACCATCCAACTTCAAATTTTGCTGAGTTCAAATTTTACAGAAGAGACTCATGTTAGGATGAAAGCATAAATAAAAACCAAAACAAAACAAACACCACCATCACCACCCCAAAAAGCCAACAAAAACACCACCAACAAAAATAAAGCCTTCTAATGCAAAAATCATGTAGTGAAAAATGAAGAAAGAGAAATGTTAAAATTAATGCAAGGTGAGGGAGAATGAAGACTAGAAAGTAAAATCTAAAAATAAGCAAATACACTTGACCAAACTTAAGAGTGACAAATAGTGCTGTATATTCCTTGCTGGGTGTCTGTAAGAAATTAGCAAATTTCATAGAAGACTTTAAATGCTCTGCCACAGCCTAATTGCAAATTGGGATTGCTAAATGAGATGGCAGAATGCAGATTAGTTGAATATCTTTTGAATATGCTCCCATATCTTCAGCTTTTTCATGCCAAACTGCTGCAAATTTAATTGAATGCATTCATTTAAAGAGAGAGCTAAAGAACTGTCTAAATAAATAAAACCCCAATTACCCAGACACAACCAGGCCAAGACTAAATCTACAGACACTTCTATACAAATATGATTTTTAATGCTTGCAAACAATGGTGGTGTTGAGGAGCAGAAGCAGTTAGCTGTTCCACAAGAGAAGGAGAGCTGAGGGTGACAGCAAGGCAGGGCAGTGGTCTCTTAGCACTTAATCAAGGGGAGAACAGTGGGACCCATTTCACCCACAGTCCAGTGGCTGCCAGACAAGACCAAAGGAAAGTCCAACATCAAGCCAGGACAGCAAGTAAAGGTCTAGCAAAGTATATATATCTCAGACAAGCCAAGAATTGTCATCAAGAAGCCTAATGCAATAAAAATGTTTTAAAAATACTTTAGAACTGTTTTTTTTTAAAGTAGTCAATAAGCATATAGGCCAGGATAATATGGCCTGACAATTTCCCTGGCCAAGCCCTCCTAAAGAATTTGTACATCATGGGACATGAGAGAAGGACTGTCGATAGCTACATCACTGAACAAAAGACAACAATAAGACTAAATAGATAATTTCATACAGCCTGATAACACTGGCTTCCTAATGTGCAATTCAACATCTTAAAAATTATTGAAAAAAGCACTTAAATAATAAAACATTGTAATATGTAGATTATATACAATTATTCAGAATAACAAAAAGTATGGCTGTCAAATAGCTGGGATGCATCTCCTAATGCTATGGGACAATTCAATAAAATGGCAAATGAGATTCAAAGTTGAAAAACCCCACAGAATATTGGGAAAATGACTATACATATACAATGATAGACTCCAAAACAGCTATTATAATTGAAAAAATAAGTTCAAATTATAATGACAACACTGATTTCTCCATTCTACAAGGCAGTCCATAAACTCAAAATAGTGGACACTTTTGGCCCTCAACTGCTTACTGAGGCACCATTCTTTTCTCTGTGACAGTGGGCAGTTGAATACCAATCCAAACAATTCTGTTGGCAAAACAAAATTAATAATTAGCAGTGAGAAAAATCTTGATTTCATCCCTGCGAGGGTTAAGCCTCACCAGACTTCCCAGTATTTAGGAGTCTACTGTCTATTACTATATACAGAAACAAGAATAAAGGCAAATAAGATATCATAACTTTCTCAGAACCCTGCATCTCAGATAACTCTTATCTGAGTAAATTATTTGAGATCTTTCTGAAGACTGGATATCTTCTACAACAGTAAATTAACCCAGGTCACAGATTTTGGACTTCAATCAGAAAATTGGGAGAGAGGGAGGGAGAGAGGGGAAAAATCTGCATAGAAAGTGTAGGAAAGTAAACAGTCAACAGGGGGGAAATGTTTGTAACAATTAGTAGGCAGACCATATGCATGTGGCTTTTTCAGAACTAGATGCATTTCTTTGTAAACATATTTTTCAATACATAATCTATATAACTGTACAATGTTGTACTCTTCTACAGTTTTAAAAATTTGATATTGGCCTGATAATAAAGTACAACATTCTTCACATGCAAGTTTTTGGCAAATGGAGGAATGTTTATTCTGAGTTCTGAAAGAATGTATTTGAACATATGTAGATCACGGTATTTTATCCACAAGGTTCTGAAGTGGGCTTATAAACAGTAATTATATACTTTTCATGTGAACTAAAAATCCACCTCCTCAGTTACCTTTAATTAGAATAAAAAAAAAGAAAACCCTGATCCTCATATTTGCTTCCTTGGCAGCAACAAAGATAATTCTGCCGCTTCTTTTAATGTTCTTCTTTAATGGCATCTTAATTTCAGAAGTTAGAGAGAAGTGGGATAGCCTAAAAAAGTAGCCTATATCCCAAAGACAGCAAAGATTTTTCACCCCACTGGACCTGAAGTGCTAAATAAGTAAGGCAGCTTGACACAGGGCATAACAAACAGAAAACTGCTACTTTTTAGATGACAAAGAGCTTTAATCTCCCCTGGTGGCTATAAAAGTGAGCACAAAAGAATGTTTCAATGTTTGACAACAGAATGAAGATCCACAGGCAATAAAAGACAAAAGGCAGCTACAAGGAGCATCAGCTACCAAACAGAATCTGTACAGGGCAGATGAATGGGATTTCACTGGAGACTAGGTACCATATATTTAAGTGATATTTAATCTCTTCACCTCCATATTAAGGTGGATTTTATGTTTCCAAAAGCAGCAAGATGTTATGTTTTATATGATATTCAGGATGGTGGACAAATAAAAAGAGACCTGCCTATGATAAAGGTTTAGTTCCAGCCACTTAATAAATTTTTCTTTGTCAGAGTTAATGCAAAAACATTCACTTTACTGTTTACAAGCAAACATTAACACATTATGAAACTGTAGTATTGGTTTGAAACCCAAATAAATAAAGCAAAACTGGGGCTTTTATAGAGAAAGGGATGTTACAATGTGTCAGTCGAATGAGTGATGTCGATGCACACTGATAGGCAATAAAACCCCAAGTATTTCACTGTTGGGTTATTTCTCACATACTGTTACTGCCTGGCTACCAGGCTCAAGGGTTTGAAAATGCAGAGGAAGGTTGTGAGATAAACTGTTTCTTTTGTTAAGGATCAATATGAAGAGGATTTTTTTTAATTCTAATTCAGTTGTGTATGCTTCTTAAGAAATTTTACTGTAATTAAAATCTGAAGTGAAATTTAGCCCACTGACTTACAGACTCACTGTCTGGAAGATGACTTGAGAATAGTAATGGATTTCTATACCCTGAAAATTATTTTTCCATTCTTCATCAGAATTAACTAGATGTAGGTCAATAAAAAGGGTTAAGGTAATGACAGATCTGATTAAAGCATGTTAAAATAAATTTGTTATAAGCATTCATTTTATTAAATAGTCACTGGTCACAGTGTTGTTTTCTCTAATCACATGGTTCTATTACATAAAACCTGACTTGCAGTATGTATCCCTACAGTGTTGTTTATCACTTCTGGGAGATGGACCAGGATTATCATTTTGCGGTACTGTGTAACATCAGTGTATGATATGATGGCATTACTGGTCAAGAGACCAATCTGATACTGCTCTCAACTCTGTACCTCGGGCATCATCTCTTGGAAATTTCAAATAATAACATTCTTTACCTTTGCTCCTGGGAGAACAATTAAAAGGGAAGACAAGGGAGGATGCTTCCCCCACTCTTTCACCCTTCCTTTCTCCTTCATGCTAGTTATACCAGCTCCTGAGAATTCTGACTATCTTTGGGACGTACAAGCTAGCATGTTCCTATTGCTACATCTTCTCAAGGTGTTTCAAGTCTTGTTCAGGGTTAAACAACTGTTTAAAAAAATCATCCAAAGATCTTCCCCCTGGCTGGCTGGTCATGGGTGATAGGGCATATGGGAGAATACAGGCAGGTACTTAAGAGAACTTCTTACCTCCAATGGCCTGGAACTTCACGCCCAAAAAACTACAGGATCCTGATGAATCACAGAATCATAGAATGATTTAGGTTGGAAGGGACCTTAAAGATCATCTAGTTCTGACCAGTGACAGAATGCTTGAAGAAACAATGTTGTTATTCCAAAGAGGCACAATTTACCACACTGTTCTAGGCCCTGGCTAGGACCAATGCCCCTCTGCTCATCATGCAACTGATGCTATGTGGAGTAAGTGGGTCTCGTGCAACTGATGCTATGTGGAGTAAGTGGGTCTCGTGATCACACAATGGGCTTGAACAGGAAACCTGTTTCTCAGGAATCTTGGAAATGATCATGGACTGGCCAGAAGGCAAAGATTTCAGAAAATTTTCAGAGGATTAGGTGGCATGTCACACTCAAAGATTAGGTGACACTGGTCACACTCAGAGAGTGGTGG
>NW_010247241.1:917-1180 GCF_000690775.1 Eurypyga helias | reverse complement strand
ATCTGAGAAGCCCCATGGCATGAGGAAAGGGCACAGGGACCTCGTCCTAATGCAGCATTCAGGGGAATTTCGCAAGGGATGTTACTATGCAAGTGAAGTGACCTTCAGACACTGTCTGGCTCACATATCTCCATGGTACCCCCAGGACATGTATACAGGACATGTATACAATACACACATGTATACAATACACACATGGAGTTCTGACCTGGGCATTGGGTGTCCCTCCATGGAGGGACAAAGGACCTCTGCGGGCTGGAGGG
>NW_010247241.1:0-256 GCF_000690775.1 Eurypyga helias | reverse complement strand
GAGGCAGAGCCAGCCGAGGGTGGGTACTGCCCCCTCCACCTCAGCACATAGACACCCACTGCCTAGAAATCTATAGAAAAGGTCTTGGAGAAAAAATGTCAGACACAAAGTTAGTTCAGTGTCCTTTATTTTCTTTCAACAGAGAAAGAGAGGGAGAGCACCTCCTTATATACACACAGTCTTTGGGTCACATGTAAAAGGCAGAAAAAGGATGAATGACTTGGGGTTTGTTTTTGTGGACAGCATTAATGCAACA
>NW_010247240.1:585-807 GCF_000690775.1 Eurypyga helias | reverse complement strand
CCCGAGAGACCTGCAGTTGCGGGGTCTGGTGGCACTTGGGTCTGGGTTGATTTATTGAAAAGAAAAAAAAAGATAAAACAACCCCAAACTTGCTGCACGACCCCCTGAGCCGTGGGTGACCTGGTCTCCGACTCCGGCATCCCGTTTCCCTCCTTCTCTGTCGTCCTTGGACCCATCTGCCCTTTCCAGAGGCGGCAGGGAGGTGGCTGCGCCCAAGCTGCT
>NW_010247240.1:0-555 GCF_000690775.1 Eurypyga helias | reverse complement strand
TGTCCCCTTCTACTTGCCTTAAAGGTGGAGAGAGAAACTTAGTATTTGCACTTAGCAAAAACGTTGTATTAAAGGAAAGAAACCCTGTAAAGATGTGCATGTTCTGCAGCTTTGGATAACGGTAGCGGAAAATAAGTAAGTGGTTTATTAGGGGGAAAAAAGGGAAAAAAAACCCCAACAACAACAAAAAATATTTTTCTTTACCTTCTGGTAGTAAACGGTTCTAATATTCTGTGTGTAAAAAGTTCCTGTATTATATTGTAATTTGAATTTTTGTAAATAAATTTGTGCACTCCGGCTTTTCCCTCTGCGCTTCTCCCGTTTGCGGCCCAACGCTCCGCCGGCTGCCGGGGCTGAGGCCGAGCGGGCAGGGCTCTTCCACCCTGGAGTACCCCGTGAGTTACGACACCCGTTTGACCCTCCTGGAAAAGCTGAGTATGTTCCACAGGCTCCCGAGGAAAAAAGCGGATGGGATAGAAAATGGTTTCCAGGCGCCGCGTTAAATGGAAACCAGGATGCGCGTGTCGGGAGGGGGAAAGGCGGGGAGGACCTTCC
>NW_010247239.1:0-206 GCF_000690775.1 Eurypyga helias | reverse complement strand
AGCCCCTCCACTGGCTGTGCCGCGGACAGGAGAGGCTGAGTCTGCAGCAATTCGGATTCGAACCGCAGCCGCTGGCTCGGGCTGGGGGTGTATTGGTGGGGGCTGGTGTGGGAGGAAAGCAACCTCTGCTCGCTGCCTCCCATCCTGGGGTGAGGCCGGAGGCTCTGGCTGTCCTCCGAGCAGCCGGACCATGCTCCCTGTCTCGG
>NW_010247238.1:13745-14004 GCF_000690775.1 Eurypyga helias | reverse complement strand
TCCGTGCCCCACCGGCGTGGGTAGCCGGTACCTCCCCTTTGTCTGGCGCCTTAACAGCTGTCCCCATCCCTTGTAACCAATGTTTATACACATTATGCTGGTATGCTGGGAGTTTTGGTTAAATTGTGGCACGGTGTGTGTAATATGCAGACATCACTGATGTGATTGTATTTCCGTTTGATTATAACGACGATGATACAGCATGTACGTGCCTCTGCCACTTGTACGTGCTCTTGCAGATGTGGGGCCATGGGGGGTG
>NW_010247238.1:4505-13714 GCF_000690775.1 Eurypyga helias | reverse complement strand
GACTTTTGAAATCGTGATGGGTCTTGCAAAACATGCTGAGACCAAGGCTGAAATTTTAGATTTTCTTTTCTTCAGGTTTTCCTTGCTAAAATAACTATTTTTTTACTTGTATGAAAAAAATTGCAACTTTGTCTAACTGGTGGAGGGTTTGTGTAACTCTCCTTGCACGGAGGTGGTGGTCATGAAGAAAAACATCCACAGCTACTGGTACAAACACAACTTCTGCCCAGCTTGAGCCCCCGCTCTCTCTGAGTTTTTCCCAGGGTCACAGTGTGCCCCAGACCCCGGAACAGGCGCAGAGCCACCTAGCTTCTGTCCCATCTGCGTGTGCAAGGACAGGCTGAAAGGGCCAAATGGAGCCCACTGTATTTTGGGTGACATGCTTGGTGGGCTGTGAGCGATGGAGGAGCGTGTTATGGTGGGCATAGGATAGGTTTCTGACAGGCGCAGCGTGCTGCTGGGTGCTCCACTCCTTTAAAGCATCTGCTGGCCTTCCCGCAGGTCTCCATGCTTCAGAAGAAACTGAGGAGTGGGAGATCGTCTTCCCCGCACTGTGGAGCAGGAGCCAGCAGGAGCCGGCAGGTGGCAGCGGCGGTGGTGGGGACTGCAGCCCCGACCCCAGCTGTGGGAACCGGAGCAGCACCCTCAGCGGCCCCATCACACCTAGCCCAGTGGCTGGCACTTCCCGGGAGGTTCGTTCAGTCTCCTCCTCGGTGGAGGGGCAGGCGCAGGCTGTGGGGGAGGCGGCAGAGGAAGAGGACACTGAGGATGAGTATGAGTCTCAGGAGTTTTACCACTGGGCCCCCCTGCACCAGGGGTCTAGTGCTGCCTCTCAGTTGCCACCACAACCATCCCCCTCGATGCCATCTCCTAGAGAGGATGGAGATGAGATGCTGCTGAGGATCCCGGCTTTTGCTCGGGAGTTCTACCTGCTGCTCAAGAAGGACAGCCGCTTCCTGGCTCCTGGCTTTGCTGTGGAGGAGCGGCTCAGGGGTGATGGCAAAAGCCCTCCCAGTGCTGCAGAGTCGCAACCTGAGAGAGCTTGCTACTACAGTGGTGCTGTCCTCCGCTACCCAGGTTCCTTCGCCTCCTTCAGTACCTGTGGTGGATTGGTAAGATGACCTTGCATGCAGGGGTAGTACCAAGGTCTCCTTCCAAGTGTCAGCATCATCTGCTGCTTTTCAATCCCATCGCTTTCCTGAGGTTGTCTTTCTTTCATATTCTCTTGAGTCCTACCTGTGTATTTATCCTTATTTTTAACCAGTTTGCCGTTCATACTTTTGCTACCCCACTCCTTTTTCCTCAAATCCTAATTCTGCTTTTATCCTGTAAAGTTTTGAAGTTCTTTGTCTCATTTCGAAATACACTTTTGTCTCTCAGTCCCATACCTTTCTGGTTTGGGATCTCCTTTTTATTCTTATGCCATTCTTTCTTCAACTTATCTCCATCCCTAATTTTATCTTGGTCTTTAGAGTGTGCCTGTAATTAGTTACCTCCATGCTCGCTGCTCACTCTCTTTTTCCTTTTCATCATCTCAGCTTCAGTCCATCTGTAATACATTTGTTCATTCCCATCCTATATTCTAAACTTACTGTTCTCATCTGTGTTATCTTACTTACCTTCTACATCTCAGTTTTCAGGCTGTTCTGTTTTACCTGCTGCTATCAATATTTTATGTCTGCTTTCTTGTCTTCATTATTCCTTTTCTTTCATTCCTCTCATCTCTTTAGCCTTTTTTCTTGCCTCACAGCTTCCCACATATGGTACCTATAGTTTGGGATTCAGTATGCTTCCTTCCTTTCAATTCCTCCATGGAAGTATGCTGTGAGTATGTTCTCAGCAGAAATTTTACTACAGTCAGAACTTTTGAATGGTTCTGTTGGATCAGTTGTAATGTTTACCAGATAAAGACCTGAACTGGGCACGCTGACAGCAGCAGTGGTGATCCGGTGAGATGCAATCTCAAGATACTTGGGGGTGGATGCAAAGAGTAGAAGGCTGCTGGTATGATGTAAAATACTGGCAGGATTTAAACCCAAACCAATTATTACTAATATTATTCTCATTTTGGGCCTTCCTATAGCATCATAAAGGCACATGCCAGCAGCACTTCACAGAATATAGGATACAAACAGTAATGGTGCTAGGGAGTTTTAACATCATCATCACCATGGGTTTTTTGGGTGGGTAGATGGGTATAAATCACCACAATCACTTGATAGATATTTTTTTGTATTTCTTTCAAAATCTGAACATCTAACTTGTTCTGCTGTTGATTCATGAAGATAAGCCTGCCTGGTTTTTATTTGCATGGTCATGAAGTGAAACCAGGTAAATTGTGGAAATTTTGACTGCTTATTCATTTGCCTATTTGGACTTACTCAAAAGTCAAAACCCAAACTGAAGTGGTGGGGAGGGAACATATGTGAATTGGCACAAAATAAAATATTTGCCTTCACTCCTGTAAAGTCAAGCCGCCAAGTTTCACACAACTCTAAGCGGTTGGCATATAATTGACATTTTGTCAGACTTTCCAAGTCATGGTAGCAGAATTAGTTATGGAGAAAAATATTGAAAGTCAACTGAAGGTGGTTTGAAAGAAATCAGGTAAAAGGTTTTTATGTTTTTGAAAAACATTTGACTTCTGTTTCCTTGTTTTTGTTAGATTTTGCATCCCTCTACATTGTGTATGGGTAAAACTAGGTCAGAGAAGGTATTTGCAAAGCAATTGGTAGACATAACTATCAAAAATGTCTGCTCAAAAGTGATGTACATCACTGCATATCTCTAATTCCTTTGACCTGATTTACAAATTGAAATTCATTGTTTCAATAGACCACTGTTCCCTAGGAGCTCCATTAGTAATTTTTGATTCAGTTAGACTTTTCCTAGGAGTACCAGCTTAATCCCAGCCTACTGGCTATCTAAGCATGTATGTGCCCTGATCATGTTCACCATTCAGAAAGCTCCGGCTAATATAAACTGTTCTATGCATCTCAAATAAAATTGGAGACTGTTGTTGATATTGGCTGGTGTTGTCATGATCCTCAACTGCTTGGTCTTGTTTGCAGTGAAATAGTTAAGTAGTTGTTCTTCTCAGTGTTGCTGTGTCAGACGCATAGTTAAAATTGCACAGTGCTATCATTTCAAAGTTGTCATAAAAAATCTTAGGTTATTTGTCATTCTTCATTCAGTCATTTCTTGGATTCTGTTACATATATAAGTTGATCTGTTTCCAAGACTCTTGAAAAAATATCATATGTGCATGGCATATTCTACCCTGTTTTCCTCTAGGCCTTGCCCTGCAAAGAAGCCAAACAGTATTTCAAACTACATTTTCTACTTTAAGATGTAAAAATCCATAGAAACTAGAACCTACAAATATTTTATTGTACTTACCTCAATTACATTTTTTTTCATTTTAAAGATAAAGAAATTTCAGAAAAAATATGTGATGAATGCCTCGGATATGGTCTCATTTCAAAGCCTTGCAGATTTTGGATTAGGAATACTAGGCTCATACACTTTGGAAATCCAAACAAGTGGACTATAGTTGCCTTAATATGCATCTTAGATTCCAGTCAGCAATTTTTCTTTTCAGTGCAAATTACAGCAGCTCTGTCTAACAACAAACTTCCACCATTCTGCTCTTTAAATAGTTAGTAGACTTTTAGTGGATGTCTTTATTCACCAAAGAAAGTAACTGTAGTCTGACAGACAACAGCAATTTTGCCTCACAGGAGGGAGTGTGAAGAAGTGTAAAGGCCAATAGAAAAGGTTTGGCCATCATATGCAGGGGAGGGTCATACGTGGCAGTACAGATGTGTGGCTGATGCTGTAGGGCTAGTTTTTTTAAAGATAATGGATCTTCAATAAAATGAACAAAAGGCCTTGCATGAAATTATTGTGCTATCCAAGTTAGGACATTGGTGTTGGTTCCAGCTTCTCAAGGCATGGAGAGACCTGACATTCCAGTGACGTTCAGGAAATTGAAAAAATGTCTCTGTAGAAATCTTAACTGCTCCTGTAGGCAGAAAGAAGACTATTGTTGCAGGTGTTAGGCACTTTATCCCCTTGAAGTGGGATTTAGATGCTTTTTGAATAGTTCACTTGTTGCAGTTGGATAAATCATGTAACATACAGCACATTAAAGCTTTTTATTTTATATTTCATAGTTCTTGAGAGCTTCAGTAGTGTGGGTTTTTTTTCTTGAACTGTTTGTCAAAAGCCAGTATGGAGAGGTGATAATAGTGGGGTTCATAACATACCATGTTAATCATGTGAACATGAAAGTGAAAAATGAGAGCTGTTGTCTTCATTTGGCAACCTATCTTGACAAATGAAGGAAACATAACTCAATGGATATTTCTAATCAAACTGAAGACTGGAGATACGCATTGAGCATCTAGAAACTCCGTTACTGTGAACTTAGTGTAACCTCAAAGCTCACATGATGAGTGGTGACAGCTCCATCCAACTCCTTGGTAAACCATATGAGGACTCGTACATCCTTTTGTTACTCTGAGCATGTTTTGGGATTCTGCACTAGTGCTGTGGAAGATTAATAAGGAGGGGTGCCAAGAATTCTTCGTCTGTACGTGACTGCCTACTTGTTCATGATTAGCCGAATACCAGGATGTAAGCAGTTCTGCTGATGCCAGTGAGACTGGTCTTCTGAAAGTGGTGAATTGCAGAACTGGTCCATTAATTATTTAAATGGTCGTTTCTACTGCTTGCTTGTGTTTTGCCATAATATTTGAAATAAGAAAATAAAAAGCACGTCAAATGTTGTTGAAGAGTTTTATATGTAACTGGTACTAGATATGTAACTTAAAATGGGTAATTCTTTTAGAGCAAGCTGTAGGAGAAATCTCCTGTGGACTTAGAATTAAGAATTGTGGCTACTGGTTCTTTACCAATAATCTGCTCTGCTGCTAGCATGGGAGTTGAAGTAGTCTTACTGCATTTCTCCAAAGAGAGCTGTAAACATGGCAAATGTGCGCTTTATCCTCTTCTCCTTTTATTTCAGAAAGAGAGGCATTTAATATTGATCTTTTTTCTCAGCACTGAATTGCCTAGGTCGTGCTCTATGGTTATGTGGTGACAGGCAGGGGTTTTCCTCATGTTTCTTTTTCTCTTTGTAACAGAAGCAGTTTGGATTGAGCAGAAAACAGTTAGGTAGAGAGAGGATTTGAATGTCTTCTTATACCTAAAGCAATGGGATATGTTTCGATTGTTAGGAAATGCAAACAGGGCAAATGTATACACAGTGGATGGACAAGAGAATGCAACTGCATACAGCTATGCTGTTCATCGCAGCACTTTGTAGGTTGTCTAGCAGATCATGTGTGGAGATCTGCCTAAGCAGACAACATTGCCAGATGGGGTGATTTACTGGAGAGAAGCTTTGGAACTTGTCTGTGTGGTTCTATATTTTCACTGGATCTTAATGGTCAATAGCATATTTATAATTCTCTAAACCCCTGAAGAGTCACTGAGGTGCTTGAGCATGTCCAGAGAAGGGCAACAAAGCTGGTGAAAGGTCTAGAGCCCAAGTCTTACAAGGAACAGCTGAGGAAACTGCGGGCTGTTTAGCCTGAAGAAAAGGAAGTAGAGGAGAGACCTTATAATTGTCTGCAAGTACCTGAAAGGAGGTTGCAGAGAGGTGGGTGTTAGTCTCTTCTCCCAATTAACAAGCAATGTGACAACAGTAAATGGCTACAAATTGTGCCAGGGAATGTTTAGATTGGATGTTAGGAAATATTTTTCACTGAAAGGGTTGTCAAGCGTTGGAATGGGCTGCCCAAAGAAGTGGTTGAGTCACCATCGCTGGAGCTATTTAAGAGATGTGTGGATGAGGTGCTTAGGGCCATGATTTAGTGGTAGCCTTGGCAGTGTTAGGTTAATGGTTGGACTCAATCATCTTTAAGGTCATTACAGCCTAAAAAAATCTGTGATTCTAAATAATATTTGCAATGAAAGTTAATATGTATTTTCCCAGTGACTTGAGGGGGAAAAAGTCTTAACACATCTCCAATCCACTGCAATCCAGGGAAGAGCTTTCTCAAGAGAAGAGTATGCTGCTTTTATTAGGCCATAATTCCATTAACAAGCACGTGTTTAGAAATTTGATAAATAGTTTATAGATAAGTAGTCACAGATTTAATCCAGCAGTTATAAATACATTTGAAGAGCACTATCCAAAGCAACACTGGCAGCATCAGCAAAAGAATGGATGTCAGTAGCTCTGTGTCATGCAGAGATGTGCCAGATATCATTGGATGATAACATTTTAACAAATACTTCTGATGGTAACATCCTACTTTTACAGTCAAACTGGAATGAATTAGGATGTAAAAAGCTATGTGCTGCCTTTGGCTCATGCTCATGCTTCATGATGCTCATGCTTCATGATGCTCATGATGCTTCAGTAAGATTTGAAAAAAACCTGCAGCACCTTTCAGAAAATGTATGATTTTAATTTTTTTTTCTGATACAAACTCTGCATTTCAGATTGGTGATATTAACTAATAGTGAGGGAATGACACATGATATATTCAAAATATTTCAGATTTTTTATTATATTCAAAATTCCCATGACCCTTAAATTCAGGACACATAATAGAGCTTCTACAAGACCAGAGTTTTTTATTTTGTACCTGTCCCTTCAGGATTGTGTGACCTTACAGGTTGTCTCAGAACAAGCAGAATGAAATTGAAATAGAACAATATATTCCTAGAATTCTGCACACAGTCACTTCTTTTGACATCTTTGCTCCAAGAAAAGGATTTTAACCTCAGTGTTTCAACATTTTTATATGAAAAAACTCCTAAGGAATATAGTTCTTAGTTATACTTCCTAGTGATTCCTGCAATGATAGTAGTGTCTGACCTGGCAAGTGTACTTGAATTTTTGGAGAGCTTGGACAGTTTTGGAGAGCTGTACTGAACTTCCACTGTTTGGTTGTACAGCTTATTTCATTGACAGTGCAGTACTGGACCTGCTGCAGCTCATTTCTTGTCATAAAATCAGACTGATTTGGAATACATAGATTGTTGGCATTGGGTGTGAGCAGTGAGTCTGACAATTGCTGTGCAATGCATATGCAAGGTAAATTCTTGCCTTTAGAAGCATCCCTGCTTTTGTGGGGCTCTTGGAGCAGGTGGCCAGAAGCAGCTCATGGGCTTCGTAATTTTCCCTGGGAAGCTGTGCTATTACAGGTTACGAGCGTGTGGTTTAAGGTGCTAAGACTTATTAATAGACTTCTTGCTTTGATCAAGCTGGAGAGCAACTACCCCATTATACATCTTGGATCATACAGTACCACCATATAAGCCTGAAATTGGTTAAATGGCAAGCCTCTAAATACATGCCTTCCCAGTTCAGTGATGTTACAGTTACACATTGGTATTGACTAACTTCCATACTAGATGCTTTTCCAACTGGAAGACAATTACAGCTTCTTTTGTGCTGAAGGTAGGCATTAGAAAACAGAGCTCACCAACAATTTTTCATAAAAGGGAAAAGAAAAATTATTGTTAGCAATATTCATGGTCCATTTGATATATGAAGACTAAAATTTGACATTGCAGAAGGATTATAAAATTAAATAGGATTATCCTTAAAGGCTGCCAGGATACCCCGCTTCCTGGAATCCTTAAATGTAAGAAAGAAGAAATACAAACAGTAAAACATGTGTTTAGATTCGCTCTTTTTAACAACTAGAGCTAACTCAAGACAGAAAGATGTGGGAAATAACAGGTGGGTTTTTTGGAGGCTTTTCAGTTACCTATTTAGAATGCTCAAGTCTTTCTTTGCACAGAGTCTACCTACTGTTGCATTTTGAGTTTGTTGAAGAAATGAAACTGTGCTGAGAGGGACAGAAATAAATATGTGAATGAGGGTGTTATGTGAGTATGCTTTAATGGGAAGTCACAGCTTCACAAAATTTTGCTTTGTTGACTTTAACTTATGCCTTATTTGTGTTTTAAACATCTTTAAGTGGACAATATAAAATTTGTCATCAGTAGAAATAGGAGGGTGAGGTAAGGCATGCATGGAAATGTTGGCTCAGACCAAAATGCAGCTTTCCTCTGTTATAAAACTGGGTTTCTTTGCAGAAGGACCAGAAGCACCTCTGAGAAAATAAAGTGTTAGACTAAAATTTGGGCTTCCCACTTCTGCACAAGGTAGATGAAACAGTGAAATGTGGTGGTGCTCCTGGGAGAATACCCATACTTTCAATGCATGTGTTAAATCTGAGCCGTGTTGTTCCTCATGGATTTACATGGCAGTGGAACATGGGAGGACGTAGTGCAGCTAGGCTTCTAGGAAACCTGGTCTCCAACAGGAGAAAACAAGCTCTTTACTTGAGGTTATTTTGGCATGCTTAGTCACAGACAAATCTTCCTCCAGCATAGGCTTATCTGCTATTTTTAGTTCATCTATCTGTTACATTAAAGTCTGTTCATTATACTGTCACCTTGAAAAACCTAATGAAGCACAACTGAAAACAGTAGAGAAGCCAGAGAAAATGAAAATAATAATTGAAGTTGCTATGGCCAGCTGGAATAACGAGGATATATGTAGAATCAAAGCACTATTAACAAACATTACTTTATCCTACCTGAACAGCAAGTTAATTACAAACAGAACTACTAAATATAGGTTTGGGTTTTTTGGTGGTTTTTTTTTTTTTTTTTTGACTTGGTTCGTTGGTTGGTTGGTTGTTTTTTTCCTAAAGAAAAAGAGTACTGGAGACTGTATCCATTTAATGTTTGATTAGTGTCATTAAGAACCATGTAAAGATAAAGAAATGGAAACTCTCTGTTTCTATTTTCCTTCCTGAACTTTGATACTGCAGTCTGTGGGTATTCATATTTGCCTTTCTGGACAAAATGTAATTTGGTTGGATTTTTGGTTTGTGTATCTGAGTACGTGTGCTAACTGATAAGAAGGATAACTTTTAAACATAGGAAAAGTAGTGTTAATGTAAAGCTGAAAGGTTTAGAAAATCGGTTTTGGTTTAGATCGAGACTATATTTGAAGTATAACGACATTTCCTTTATCTTAAACACTGTGGCGTGATGGAATGTTGGGCCAAGATGCCTCAAACTATGTGGCAATGATTCCTTTCTCATTCTAAGAGAATTATAGCTATTCTATAATCATATAATCATTCCATCCTGAGACAGGTTTTATTTGTGAT
>NW_010247238.1:0-4444 GCF_000690775.1 Eurypyga helias | reverse complement strand
TAAAAAAAAGCCATAATTAGGAATAACAAATATTCTATCTTCAGTAGCTTTATTTTAAAAAATTAAGACTGTTGTGAATCTTGAGATATATATATATATATATATTAGCCATTGTAATTAATAAGTATAAAATTATCAAGGGTGATTTGCAAGACACAAAAGTGATATGGTAAATCAGAAAAACTGTGTAAGTCCATTAATGAGTTAAGTTTTTGCAGTAATTAGATTAATGAAGTTTAGACCCCCTGATTTTAAGGTAACTGCTTTAAAAATGAAAGACAGAGCACTGAGCCTCTCCCAGCTACAATTGTTAAGGTTAGTAAAATTAGCATTTTCTCCAAGTCTTGCATCCCTGACTTTTATTTCTATATCATTGTATGTGCCAGTTGTTTCTTCTATAGCAAATGAATCAGGATTTTTTAAAAAGAAATGTTCTCCACATTGTAAACCTTGTAATTTTATTTTGAAAACAGTGTTCTTTGTCTTTCTTTTTAGAAAGATTTCTTGGACCTGTAGGAATGGGAATTCTTTTTGATAGTTAATGATAGATTGTGACAGGGGAAAAAATAGCCACATCCAAGATTTCCAAGATGTAATACTATAAAAACAAGGGCACTGGGAAATACAGAAAAAAACAATAGAAAGCATCAGGTGTGAGAGTCATTGTGGGGTTCATTGTAGGTGAGAATATTCAAGCAGGAGCCTGTGAAAATTGACATCCATGTAAAGGTAGCATGCAAATGATGCACATCTCTTCACTATGTGATAGGGACGTAGAAAGGGATGAGTTAAAGCGATGTGGATTTGAGGGAGAATGAGATGTTTGCAGAAGTTCTGTAGAGCATGTGCCTTTCCTTGGTTTACTCAGGTGTCTCACTGACGACTTTAGGAATATAGCATGAGGATTCACTTGTTGGTCCTTAGTTAGCAGAAGGAGCAATGCATTGGAAATAGTTTAAAATGCGGTGAGCATGTGTGTGTTATATTGCATATCCAGATGGTAGCTGGCCAAACTTTTATAAATCAATAGCCCAAAATATCTATATTAGATATACACATGTACATGTGTTGTGTGTTAGCAGTTCAGTTAACCTTTTGTTGTTAATCTGTCGTTGCCCAGACAATCTGGTCTTCTTGGTTATGTCTATTGCTTATAATAATGGCATAAATAAGCAAAAAAGTATTTAGAAGGGAAAGAATAAAGAACATTTTTACTGTTAATTGTAGAACAATGTACTTGGAATGGTAAATCAATAGTTGCTACTAATACATGCATCTGCTTGTAAGTGAATAGAAGTAAATAGTTTTGGAAGCCTGTGCTGTGAATATTTTTCTTAGGTCAACCAGTACTTGTCAGAATTATTTTCTGAATGAATTTCACATCCAGAAATGTAGAAATGTGCCCTGAACTGACTTGTGAAGTGATACAGCTTCTGTGTGATTATCCTCCAACAATTGCATACACCTGTTTTATGATCTCAGCTGTGCTACCTTAAGTTCTCACTATATGTTAGAAGTTTAACTGGGTCAAGTCAGGTCAAACTTACACTATGTTATGGAAAAAAAAGGTATTTCTGCAGATGATGTTAGTTCAGCTGAAGACAACTTTTTATGATTCAGTCTAGGGTAAATGTCCTATTATGTCCCTCTGGGCTTAAGGGTGTGTGGCTCAGAGAAATGCCCAAGTAATGGCTAGAGCTGTTATAGTAATGCCATCTTTTATAAAATCTTAAACTGTGCTTCAGATGTACTTAAACTTCTCAGTGGTTTTTTGGTTAGTTGGTTGGTTGGTTTGGTTTGGTTTGGTTTTTTTTTTTGTCAGTGAGAACATTGATTAGCCTGGCAATCAGATTATAACCTTGAAAACTCAGGTGTAACTCTATTTCAAGGCTTCTAAATTAGGCAATTTTTAAAATCTTCTGAGAATTTACAATCTTGTTGCAAGTTAGGGAATGGGAAGTTGCTTAGGTGATTTTATGCCTAGATAGATCCCCAATATCTTTTGTCCCTCTATGGCATAAGTGGACCTCACCCCAAATATTTATGACGTAGCATATGAGAGGAGTGAAGGAGGTAAAAGTAGAAGAGAGTTTTAGAAAACTGTGCATGAAAAAATTAGTTTTCCAATTTCTGGGTAGTTTCCCTTTTTCTGTTTGGTCAACTGTTTCTTCTATAAGAACCTATCTAAGGAAGCATAATAGCAAAGATTTCTTCTATGTACTTTTGGTGCTGTTTTGTTGGTGGTTTTTATTTGTTTGTTTGTTTGTTTTTTCCTTCTGATACTGTATTATTTGCATTGGAAATAATGGAAGGAAATAATTCCTTCCTTTCGTATTTCATTTTGGGTGATAAATCTTCTGCTTGTTTCATATAAACACATTTGCTTAAAAGTGACCAGTCAGACTGATGCTATATGGTTCAACATGCTAATATCAAAATCTGTTCTACTCACCATTTTTATTCTTACACACATAAAATCAAGCTCTGTAGCTTTTTTTAAAAAGGAAAAAAGCCTTCTTCCAAAATCTATGGTTTTTTTTCTTTTAGTTAAAATAATAGTTCTTGGAAAATAATTAGATACTGTTTCTTCTTTCATGAAGGTAAGAGAACTTCGGTTTCTGTGTGCAACAAAAGGTAAATTAGTAATTTTTTCCCCCTAAAAAGGGGAAGGAGAATCTAAACTTAGAAATTAAAAACAAGAAAGTATGCATAGCTTGGAAAAATACTTAGATATGAGTTTCAGTTCAGGGTGGAGTGATAGAAGTATATGACTGCTATGTGTTTTCAACTTTTTTAAGCAATGTGAGTCTAAAGTGATAATAGATTATGAGGCTCTTACTTATTTTGCTTAAAGCCACCAGTTCTGGATTCATGTAATTCTAGACAGAGATATAAAAAAAACCTAAGCATAATTTTATTTTATAGCTGCACTAACTTGATTTGTTGAATTATAGTCCCATGCCCATAAATATAATTTATTTTCTTTTCTTGAGTTACTGTTTTCCACAGTTAGCAGTTTTGGCATATTTGAACGAAACTGGGTTTCATGGAATATTGCCTTGAATTAAAGTCTTTGAATGCAGTTCAGCCCCTCACTCAGACGAAAACCAAAATAATGCAGTTGTGGATAGATATTTCTATTATTTTTTGCTAATCCTTATTAGCAGAGATTAAATTTCTCTATGGGCAGTCATGGTCCAGTTTTGGAGCTGTGCCGCATCCCCCTGTGGCTACAATGAAAGCACATGGGTTTACACAATTGTATCTCGTTGCTGTGCACTATTTGAGTGTTTTACATGGATGAATGAATTTAAACTTCGATACCTTGTATTGGTCTTCTTTGGTAATAATCTGTGTCTTATCTAATGTAGGTTACATCCACAGTTGCTGACCTTTTCTGTTTAAATCTTCTGCATGAGATTCAGTGTAGAATGATTTGTGATCATCCTTTGTGTACTCCTGCATTTTTGCTTGCATAAAATAGCATTTCAGGTTCTGATGGGCTTAAATCCAGGCTTGCACTAAAGAAATGGGGTTAATGTAATTTCATTAGCTAAAGGTACAGCAATTTGGTTCATGCTCCAAAAGGGTGGCTTTTAGTCTTACCACAAGAAGTGCTGAAGTTACTCATATTACACCAAAATGCTCTAAAGAAACACATCTTTAGAAGCACCAAACCTTTAGTTGCAAGCATTTTTCTCCATAGGTGATAGGTTACCATCAGTGTTGCTTTTTCTAGGACTATGGATAGGGACATTTTTACACAATTTTAATAATTACTGATATGTTGTTATATAATAAAAAATGTTGACTATCACTAAACTAGTTTATTATAAGGAATTTTGAACTTATGTTTTATGGAAGTTGTTTTAAATCCTGGCTTACTTTAGAGAAGCTGTTGTACTTATTCTGGAAAGGGGATATGGTTGGGGTTGTGAATTTTTTTTATTCTTAAATAATGAAACAGTGGTGGTATTCCATTTAATACAGCAGATACTTGATGAACAAAAACAAGTGATTGTTAATATCATTCATCACTCAGTTATGAAATCATGATAAATCTAATTTACAGCTTAGGTGGCTGTTTTAAAAATGAATTTTTATTCCACTTCCTCTTTGAATTGTGCAAGTAAAGGATTGTATCATGTTTGTTCAACTATAATTGTATCTTGGTTTTCAGGCTGTTTGTAGTTTATTTTATTGGTCTGTATTAGTCATATGTGGTTGGTTAAGCATGTTGCTCCATCATACTTTTTAAAGCAAAATGAAAGAAGGCTTTCCAAAACATTTCAGGCAACAGACAAGAACTTTACATGTTAGTCAGCTGGTTCATGTACCAACAGTGGAGTTGAAGTCATGCAACCACATAAAACATCTGTTTAATGTACAATTGTGTGTGGGACAAAATTAAGATCTTGGAGGACTTTCTCCTCCAAGCTCAGGA
>NW_010247237.1:21731-28352 GCF_000690775.1 Eurypyga helias | reverse complement strand
TTCCTGGCTGAATCCAGCACAGGCAATAAGCTCAAGTCTCTGGCAGAGGAGTTTCATGAGCAGCAGGGCCAGCCAGCAGTGAGATTGCCGGTGCTGAGGACTCCATCTCTACATGGAATATTCGAGGGACAGCTTGTTTTAGACTGTCTGCGCTGGTTCTGTGGTCCCCATAGCAATTGGAGCTCATTTTCTGCTTAATTTTGACCAAAGGGAATCTTGTTTGCATGCCCTGGGAGCACTCTGCAACGCAAGCTGGTGCTTGGGAGTGGGTATGGCTGGAGGCAACCTTCCTGCCCTGGAGTAAAATGCTGTTGTAACCTCCTGCAGGTACCAGCGTGGCAGGGCCCTGGACTGGTTGTGTCCAGGTGTTCCAGCATGGCTGGATGCTTAGAGACACCTCAAGCCTCAGGGTGCCCAAGCCTGCTCCAAGGGCCACCAAGAAGAAAAGGTTTTCCAAGGATTAGTCTTGCTCTTTATTATCTTTTGCTGCTGTTGATGGCCCCTGGATGCTGTCTATGCTACACTTCTCTCTGAACACAGATCCAGTGTGGCTGGATTTCAGTGTGACACCATGGGAGGATGTCTGTGTCACCTGTCACCAGAGTTGCCTAATTTTTTCAGATAGCAATTTTACAGAGATGCAAAAGAAAGACCTTTTCAGTTACAGCATCAAAGGCAACAGGAGGAAAAAAGGATCCCAAACCAAAACCTTTCTCTGCTTACTCGTCAGACGAGAGTGGGAGTGATGGCTGTAGTTTGAACCCAGATGACAGGTAATCCTTTCAGACATAACTACAGTGACAGGGCAGCTTGTTTAGTGGTGCCCGGTGCCAGCGATCCCTCTCCACAGCTTGTTCAAGGGCTTGAGTAAAGCTGCAGTGTGTGCATATTGATAGTGAGCAGGTGAAGACTATTACCGTTACATTTTCTTACTGTGTTGATTAAGGAAATAAACTTGGTCCGGTCCTTGCACAAGCAGAATGAAAAGCTGCAGTGCTATTAATGGAGGGTCGTGATCATGTCTCATCTCTACCGTATGGGATTGTATCCCAAACTGTGCTCCATGGTGTGTTTAGAGTAGTGGAAATCCCACCTTGCTTTGAGCAGGGCAGAGCAGAGCTGGCTGTGTACTGCTGGCAGTTTCCAGCGGTGGTTAGTCCCTGCTGTTAATGGTGCTGTGCTCCCCACGCAGCTTTGGAGAGGGAGGCAGAATATGAAATTGTTGGGGGCGGGATCCAGAAATCTGGACTCGCCTCCCTCCTGAATCCCCTTTAACTCCCCCTGTTTGCTGTTAAAATTCTCTCACATACTCAAGTGATCTCACTGCAAATGTTTATTTAAGTAGGTCTGCTTTTTCTAAAAAATATATGCTACTGGCATAATTCTCATGTTTGTGGGTGTCTTGTGAGCAGGTGGGAGCATCCTCTGCCAGGTGTCTGTGTGAGCCGGGCATAGCCTGGCTCAGCGCAGGGGCCCAAGCAGCTGCGTGGCTGCAGGTAATTGCTTGGCAGGTGGTACCTTTTTGTGCTTCTTCAGCTGCCTTGCATTTAAATTTCATAAAGTATTTCACAAGATGATAACTACAGAAGTTTTGTAAGTAGTCCAGTGAGGTAGCCGCTGAACTACTTAAATGTTAAATGTTTTGCTGGTGGGTGAACTGCAAAAGTGCCGCTCCAGCCAAGGCTTGAGAAATTAAAGTGCGACGTGTTGCTGAGACCTGTGAAACCTGAAGGAAAATAAACCATCTCTTCATCTCTCGGGAAGAGAAGGTGAAGAGGCCAGCAGCTTAGAGCATGAGTAATCTTAAGGGCAGCAGAAATTACATTATTAAAGTAATATTCAAATGAATCTCAAATAGTTTCACTTTTGGGGCTGTGACCTGAAGTCACGGAAGTTTTGCATCAGTTATTACATGGAGGTGTATCGGCAATGTGAGAGGCAGGCAGAGCACAGCCATCACTGAAGACATGGAAGTTCAGGGGGAAAATTAATAGATTAAAAGAGGGGTAAAAGCAGAAGGTGCAGGGGGAAGCCTGAAGTAGTGCACAGCAATGGGACCTTGTGTCCCAGCCAGGCCTTGTCTTTTTTCCCCCTTGAGCCAGGGGCTGTGTCTCTCCGAGGTTTTCCCTTGAAAGCAGGTTTACTGTGATAGTTCGGATTTGGAACTGTGCTGCTTCTTCCTCATTAGTAATTTTAAAAGGTGTACTTTCCAAAGCCTCTTTTCTTCTCCTTGCCTATCTCCTCTTGCTCTGTACTGCTCATTATGGAGGTGACAAATGAACTAGAGGTGACTGAGCCATGGACCTTCAATTGTTCATTGACCTATACTGTCTTTTCTCTGAACGGATCCTGAAATTACAAATTACAGAGCTGCTATGATGCTATTTGGTTTAATTGGTATGTTCATTTTATGGAAAGAAGGTTACTGAACCCTCGACACGGTAGTGTCAAAAATCTAGAAGCTCCTGACACCCAAATGACTTTGCATGGTGAAAAGAATAATCCACCATTACCATGCCGCTAACATTTATTGTTGCTGCGACTTGCTCAGCTCCTGAAACTCCGGAGTTAAAAATGATGAAGTGGTGATGGTTATGGTTTTAATGCTTGCTTCTTTGTAAATTGCTATCTGAAGTGTCACTGAAACAAATGATTTGTAAGCATGATGGTGCACTTTGCCAGCTGAGCATCTCATTAGCACAGTGGACTGTAAACTGCTTTATCACTTGCTATGGTTTATAAGTGCATTCTAATAGCTTCCTCCTCTCAGGGAGGTAATGTTTTGCTTTGTAAATGTGATCCTATTATATATTCATGTTAATCAGCAAAATCAGTATTCCCTCTTGAGAAGTATAAAGATACCTGATTGAGAAAATACTTGCAGGTTCCCTTGAATTATGGCCCTTTTCTCGTTGCCACAGGAGAGCAGAGTCTGATGTGCTTTGTATGCATCACTTTCCTGTAAGTCGGTGGATTGCTGGGGGAAGAACTTCCTAAAGTCCAGCTCTCTGCTATGTTGTACAACCCCTTGCCTTCCCCTGGACTCGCTCACCTTCCTCTCTGTAACGTTCAGCTCTTCCAAAGGTTCACGTGCTTGGCTGGGCCCTGGTTGGTCTTGTGCCAGCCTTTCCTCTAGCTCCAAAGGTTATCTTCTGCTCAGTGCTGACCCCGGGGGCCAAAAATAGACACAGATTTGGGGGTTTGGTGTGTGCCTTGGATCTTGGTTGTCTTATTTTAGGGGTGAAACTTTCGGCTTTGCACTCAGCCTGGTCATTTTTCTGCAAGCAGTGTCATCTGTGAGGGCAGTTTGTTTGTAATGCCCTGGGAACACGGGAAGCCTGCGGACACTGTGGCTCGGCAGAAGAGCTCACAAGTATGAGACGGCTGTCCCTTTGATGTAACCTGGTGACCAAATTTCACTGACAATTTCTACATGTGTTGTTTTTAATGAGACGCTGTAAGTTCTCTAATGAGCTTTCCATATAAAAGATTTATTTATCTGTGCGTATATGCACTTCTTTATGCTTTTCTTCTTTGGACAGAAAATTACAGTTCTGTTGCATGCACTGGTGTTTTTTTCCTATTCTGCTCTCTTTTGCCTAAATACAAAACAAAGAGACGAAATACAGTCATTAAGAATCCTATGTGATTTTTTAAAAAGTGGCATGCATTATAATGGTGAAAAGTGTGACTGTACAACTTAACTGTAAATTTGCTTTACCTTGGCTAAATTCCAGGCTGTACAGGAATAATTGGTGTTTGCGAGTGAGTTAGCATCGCTGCAGCCTTAATAGTTAACTGCATCACTCCGTTAGCACACAGAAGGCTTCTGCTAATGGTTTCATAAATTCTCCTCATCTTCATATTTGTGATAATTAGTATTATGTCATAAAGGTCTTTGTATGACATTTCTAAACTCAGAAGCTTATATTCAGGCCTCTCAACCTATATTTCGATGGACTGTGTAAGTTAATAAAGTAAAATCTGAACTTAATCCTAAAAGTTAAGAAGTGAGGCAGGTATCTTACGTATAATAGTCACATTTAGTAACACTTAAAACTCTCAGGGGCCTTGTATAAATGACATTTTTTCAGGCTTTTATATCGGTGCACTCGGGAAAGGAGCAGATTGAAGTACAACGCCACATGATGCACAAGGCAGCGAAGCACAATAGGAACATTTGCACGAGGTAAATGGTTTCCTTGTCACTGAACGCAATGAGGTTTGGGGTGCTCTAAGCCTCTGAATATCAGTCTGCTCTACAGAGTGCCTCTCCGCAGGCTTGGAAGTACAGCTTGAAGCATCCGAGCCTTCAAGGATCCAAAGTTGGATCCGAAAGCCCCGTGTTTGTGCTGCTGAATCGTGGTTGATGTACGCAGGTAGAGAATGTTTGTATGTGTGTCCTTACACACAATAGACGATAGACAAACAATGCAATAGACAATAAAATGATGACTGGAAATATAATGACTAAAGCAGCAGTTTACATTTTTTTCCATCTATCATCTGTCGGCATCCCAAAATGCCTCTGTTTGATGGCCAAAACTTGCTGATGGATTAAAGCATAAAATTCCAAACAAAGTCAGTGGGAGCTGGACACACACATCTGAGGACAGAAGTTGGCCCTACAATCTCTACATATGGTACCACTGAAAAGCTGCCAGGCACCTTTGGGATGCAGGACAGGAAGGCAGATGGGTTAATAGTGCACAGCAGGCTGCCTTGCAGCAGGAGGAAGGAAAACATTGGATAAAGTCCTCAAGGCAAAACCGATGTCACTACTCTGAGAAAGAGCAGGAAACTGGATTCACAAATGGCGGGGGAGAGGGTCTGTCACTGAAATGTCCTCAGTGTGCTGAATAATCCCAGAATCTGTCATAAGCATAACAAGGTCCAGAGGAGGCCACGAAGATGCTCAGAGGGCTGGAGCACCTCTGCTGTGGGGACAGGATGAGAGAATTGGGCTTGTTCAGCCTGGAGAAGAGGAGGCTCCGAGGAGACCTCATTGCAGCTTTCCAGTATCTGAAGGGGGCCTACAAGGGTACTGGGAGAGGACTTTTTACAAGAGCCTGTAGTGATAGGACAAGGGGTAATGGGTATTGAAATCAGGGAGGTTTAGATTAGATGTCAGGAAGAAATTCTTCCCAGAGAGGGTGGTGAGGCACTGGGACAGGTTGCCCAGAGAAGCTGTGGATGCCCCATCCCTGGATGTCTTCAAGGCCAGGCTGGATGAGGCTTGGAGCAACCTGGTCTAGTGGAAGGTGTCCCTGCCCATGGCAGGGGGGTTGGAACTAGATGATCTTTAAGGTTTCTTCCAACCCAAACCATCCTGTGATTCTATGATTCTAAGGGTTAACCCTTCCCTGTGTGCTTCCCGGCTATTTCAACGAGCTTCCCCTGGAGCCTGAGTGTGCCCAGGCTGAGCTGGAGCACCAGCCCGCATCAGGGGCTCTGGTGCCGAGGCTGGTTGGCAAAGCTGGTCTCAGCCTGAACGTGCTGCACGTCTGGGGACCCCAGTGCTGCACAGCCACGCGTGGGTCCTCGGGGACAGCTTCCCCCTGCTCTCAGAGAAGGTAGCAATTCTTCTCCACCAAATGAGTGCGTTCTTGATTTTCAAGCAGTAATCGAGCTGAGAGTGTGAATGAAACCAAGCTGAAGCAGGAGTAGCTGCTGTTTGGTGCATCCTCACTGCTCATAGTGGGAAACAGAAGATCACGTGGGCTTTGCAAGTAAAACTCTGCCAGTGGGGGGGTTTTGTGAAACTAGGCTTTTTTTGGAAACTGTAGGCGCAAGCTGGAAGTGGTATCCTACACTCGTGGTTGGGAATGTGTTCTGGATATTGATTTTTGGGTGTTTCCTGTGTCACAGCCTCACCTGTAAGTCACCAACTTGGGCATCAGGAAGTTCAGGGGCAGGAGCGGGTGTGTGTTTCTCATGTTCTGAACACGCGACTGCGAATGCCAAGCATTTCCAATTTCCATTGGAAATTACCAAGCAACTGCTTGCTTCTCCCTGATCATACTGTTTTGAATGGACTCCCAAGGAAAACTTGAGATTTTTGAAAGGTAGGAGAGGATTCTCTCACCAACACAGGTTAAAGTAACTCTGAAGTGATCAGGCTGAGAGAAAGGATTTGGATGTTCTGGATTTGGATTTTTTCAGCTGTGGAGGAAGGGAAATGTTTCAGCTCAAAGCATAAGCTTACGTTTTTCTATTTCAAAAGCCCTATATTGCAACAAGTATCCTGCCAGATTTGACATATGCATTCAAGGTTTTAGATAAGGAAGACTTGATAATTTTCTATGTGAATTTTTAGGGTAAATCTTCTACTTCAGCAGAGCTGTGGTTGGTGGAAGGTATAGTGGGTTTGGAAGAGGAGAACGGAGACAAGTATGGCTGTAGGAAAGGGCTGATTTAGAACAATCTGGGCCCAGCCTGAACTAAATCCAAGTTGTCAGGTAGCAGCTGGTAGGAATTAGAGTTGAACCACATGTAAGTGCAATTTTTTCTTTTTTTCTGAAAGGGCCAGAAAAGAGAAAGCAGGTGACTGGGGGCTCTGCTTCCCAGCAGAAATCCTGGATTTAAAGAAGGTTTGTAGTCGGTATTAGATGACCTGACTGT
>NW_010247237.1:12307-21705 GCF_000690775.1 Eurypyga helias | reverse complement strand
GTCTGTTTAGCTTTTGATCATTATGTGTCAAAGATTGTCTGTGCAATAGGGGCTTGCTTCTCTGCTGAATAGATCAGTAATATAATAACTTATTTTATGAGCAGGTGTGTGCATAGGAGAGGTGGATGTTTTTTCAATATCTTTGTCTCCTGGATAGGATTCTCTACTGTCTATTAAACTCTGACTGAGGCTTTTCTTGATTTAATGTGGAATATTTATAATATTCTTCTGTTCTGTCAAATTCAGTTCCAGGGAATGAACATGTTTAAAAAAAAAAGAGAGAAAGGGCAGAAAGACCAACGGATGGATCATGTTCCAGTAGTCCTTGCTTCCATAACAATCCACATTAAAAGCTTACAATTGAATGAAATGATCTTGAAGCTTTTCTATGAATTTACCGTTATGCTGACAACCATTTAAAGTGAAGATCATTGCCAGATGTCTAGGTTTTTGCACAGCACTCTGGTATGTGATTGCTGCACCTTCCTGCGGTTTGCCACGGCTTCATCTGAATATGTGCAAATTGATTAACTAAGCGTTAATCCTAAATATCTCACATGAATTTGTGGAAATCTTGAAAGCTGTTTGGAGAACTTCCTTCCATTCTTGGAGAAAGTCTGTTACGACAGCACAAGGTCTTGTCTTTTCCTTGGTATGCAAAGGTACCCCACGGCAGGCATGACATCTGTTGTGGGTCTGTGACTTGGGAAACCACTTCTGCAGCTCCTAACTCCCATCACCTCACACACCGATCCTATGGCAGCTCCAGGTCTGCTGCTAATAGTCACTATTTCTGCCCACATGTCCTAGGATGTCTTTCCAAAGGAATAAACATGGCAGGAAAATCGTACAGGTATTCTTTGCATTGCCCTTTTCTTACCGTCTCTCAGCTCACATGTCCCCCTTTTCCAGTAGGTTTCCCAAAGGTTGCTTCAAATGTGCTGGTCACTGTGGTGCCGACACTGATTTGCCAGCGGCTGGACTGGAGGCACCAGGCATTTTTTAAAAGCTTTAGCTCTACTCACCTTTGGGAAGTGAAGAATTTAAATTACCACTGGCTGTGCATTTGGAAATGTGTTATGAACTAACACTCTGCTCTGCTGGCCTTTGGACAGCTCTGATTTTAATGTATTATGAACCCTCCCATGCTGTTGTGAGGTTCAGCTGGGACGTGATAATGCCTCTGGAGTAATCACACCGGCATTTTATCCAGGACTGTTGGTAGGAATGGGTGTCTCATTGGGAGTAATTACAGGAGTCACGATACCTCCCTGCTGAAAGACATCCCTTCCTGCAATGGACAGACCAGGTTTCTCTGGGTGCTTTGAAGCAGAATGTCAGCTCGAAAAGCATGGATATTTTTTTTCCATAGTCCCAGGGGAGAGGGCGGTTGCTCTTTCAGTAAGCAGGAAATTGCATTCTCCAGGTTTTTGGTAAGCAGCTATTTCACTGGTTCCAGACTACCAGAGTTGCAGTTACGTCTTGCACGTGGGAGTCTAGACAGAGTCATAGGACCTGGCAGACCCTCTGATAAAATTTGGAGGCTGTGAGGTGGGAAGCTTCCTTGGCAACAGATACAGAGGGAGGAGAGAGTGACTGTGCTACCAGCCTTTAGCTGTTTGGTATGACAAAACCAACGCCAGATGATTTGTTTGGCTGACAAAACAAAATGTCTAAAAGTCACTCTTTCTCCTCAGATCTACCTGGACTGAACACGGTGTCTTTTGTGGTACCCCATCCCTTAGAACCTAGGCTGCTAATAAGTTTTTCTAAAGAAAAAAAATGCTACTACTGTAATTACATTTCTTCAGGTGTTAATTGGAATACCGTACATAAAGGTGAAGTGATGCCTGAGGGCTAATGGGTTGCTACCATCATACTCCCAAGGAACAGTGAGAGATGTGCGAGCCTGTAACAAGAAACTGGTTGGCTTTAATTAAGGGTTTCAGATACCACTAGTGCCCACGCAGATTTCATCCAGTTCTTTTAACAAGTGCGCAGAGGGGTGATTACCCGGGAGGATTCTTTGGTGAATCACTTGTGAAAACGTGGCTTTTTTGCAAATATTTGTAAGTGGAAGCAGTGCTGTTGAAACATTCTTGGATTTGTCTTCTGGGAAGCTGATAGAAACTGAGAATTCTTCTAAATACTGTTTAAATGGCCTTGAAATTTGGCTTATGGAGCTGGTCGAGATCCTCGAGGGTTATTGTACATTATGGGGAAAAAGACAAACAGATTCCTGAATTCTTGATTAAAGCAGTGAAAAGCGATCTGTGTGTTGGACAAAGTTGAACTGGGCACAGTCATGTATTTGAAATGTCCTGGGTGCCCCCCTGTCCCCTCAGCTCATCTGTCTGACTGATGCTCCTCTGAAGCGTGATCTCGCAGAGGAGGTGGTGGGCGATCCTGCAGTCTGGAGGGCAAGAACAGGGCTGCCTCCCCTGCAAGGCCAGGAATCACCTGGAATACTCAGCGGGTTATTGGAAAAATGTTCCTTCAGCATTGCCTATTTGGGTTCCTGCTGGGAGTAAAGGCATTCGGATGGAAACTCTGAGCTGGCAGTGGGGTCCCTGGAGCAGAGGGAATGTGTTCCCCTGCTTTTAGCGAGTGCATCCTCACGGATGGGCCACGTGGACCACGGCACTGCTGCTGTACATATTCACCTGTCATGTCTGGGGAATTTCTTTATTTTTCCTCCTTCTCCAAATGGTATTTTCTCCTGTTTTCCCGGATTCAGCTATGCATTTTTAGTCTCTCCGATTCCTGCTCTCCAACATGCGCATCTGGGTGCTGCCGTAGCTCTAGGAAAGGCCATTGCAGTCGTGGGACGTAAGTGCGTGCCGGTGGTGGCAGCTTTTCTCCGAACTGGGACGCTTTCTGAATGTGTCGCTGGTGAGTGATTAAATTACCCATTACACACAGAACTGCTTGTCAGGCAGGATTACTAGCTGAGGTTTGGATTAGCCCAGCTTTATTTTTTAATGTACCATAGTGTGCAGTCACTTGCAGTCCTGCTGCATTCTGGCAGGATTTAGTCCCTCAGACAGAATATAATTAGCATTTGAAAGCCTATAGGTCTCTTGCTAGTTTCACTGGTGAAAGTGGAATCCGTTCTTATGTATAAATAAAGAGCAATTTGTTATCTCAAGACATTTTAGACCTCAAGGAAAATCTTTGACTGTATCGTTCTGCTCATTACAACAGGTATTATAATAGATTCCCATGGAGAAAAAGGCTTGGGTGATAACATTCAGAGGAAGCTGATTGGCAAATCTGCATGATTTGTAAAATACTTTTTGCTAAAGCACATGAGAAGTGTAATGAAAGCATAATAGTAATTATATGAAATCCATACAAGGGATTCACGCTGATACTTCATTTTGCAACAAAAATGAATTCCTGTGATGAAAGGAGAAAGGAGACAAAGGAATATGGTTTTAAAAGACAGCGTTGAGGGAACCTGGATGTTCTGGAGAGGCTGGTGCTGACTGAAATAAAAGGTCAATTCTTGTTTTTGTCTGGAGCTGGCAAACTGCTGAGCCAAGCTGTCAGAATTGCTCCGGCTTCCCTTGGAGAGTCTGCTGTGGGCAAGTAAAATCGAGCAAACTTTGCTAGGAACAGAACTACTGCTCGACAGGAGAGAAGCAAAGCTGTGCTTGAGTAGATGGATGGGTTTCAGATGTTCGTTTCTGCTGATAGTATCACTCAATTTTCACCGCTTGCAGTTTTGCAGTGACCTCAATAGCTGCGGATTTTTTCTTTTTTCTTTTTTTTCTTCCTTTATTTAATTTTTAGGTGTAACTGGGTAATTAGAAAATACGTGGGAAAGTCCACAGCAGTCAAACTATGGCTGAGGCAAATTTTATTCCACTGGTATTTCCAAAACCTCTCATGTCAATTTTTTAATGAAATCTTGTTTGGAAAGGTTATGCTCATAGCCCCCTTATTTTGCAGTGTGCGCTGAGTGACAAACTAATAGGCGAGTATTTTTGCCTTGGTATGCTTCACACATACCTCTACTACCTCTGCTTTATTTTTGCTCTAATGACAACAGCCTAAAAGTGTTATTTCATTTTATCGGAGATGTTTTAATCCAGAAAATAAAGCAGCACACTTCAATGAGCACCAGATTGCAGCTGCCCTTAATTATTCAGAAGACAATACTTTAACTATTTAATTCTAATGCTATACCATGACATCAAAAGATGTAATTTTAAACCACATTATTTACACCTGTATAATTTCAGGTGATTTTTTTTTCCAATGCAAAATTTTCTATTTTGTCGAGATTTTTTTTTTCTGTGTTGAAAATGTTGATTTTTTTTTTTTTTCAAAACCATAGCACTGCAACTGGAAAAAAAGGAATGCGTTTCAGTAAAGAATTCTGGCTAAAAGAATCCCTTAGACCCAGCTGTTTTATAGGAATGCTGTGAAAATCCAAATGAGACTTTGTACAGTCCTGTGAAGGGTAATTCATCTCGCCCTGAGACAAGTTTAATGCTAGGTCAGGTGAATTGCCGTTAGCAGGACCTGTGTCTGCGCGCTAGCATTACAGAGGGCTAAGGTGCCGAGTTTGGGCTAAGATAACTGATTTCCATATGCCAGATTTAGGACAAGATAAATGCCTTCTCTAAATCTCTGCAGCACGCCTTGCTGTACCGTGCTGGTTCAACATGCAGTGCAAGAATAGGGAGTGAATCAGTCTGAACCTGGTTACAGGCTCTAAACTTCTCGTCCCCCTCAGACTGTTTGCATCAAAGGCTGGTGCCGGGGCCACGTCCACTAAAACCAGAAAATGTATTTCCGTCTTCGTTCAGCGGTGTGGGAAATCCCACCTTCCCTTTCAGGCATTTAGAGAGAGGGCTGGACATGAAATGAGGGAGTTTTATCTTCTGAGTGTTAGAAGTGGCGCTGTGATGAGTGTGTGTGCGGGGTTTGTTTCTGATGTGCAGGTAGTGTATGTTATTGCCACGTTGCTGTTCCATACATTGGGAATCGGCGAATAAATAACTGCCGGCCGGCAAGCGCTGCTCCCTGGCAGATACAGATGCCTGGCACTAAAGGATTAATGGCTTGAATAACTTTTTCAAATACCATTCTGCTGAGGCAGCACGAATGGGGCTCATGGTCACTTTTTGTCACCTAATATGAGCCCTAAAAGGTTCAGTAAACGACACTGCTGAAATAGAAATCCAGATTAGCTGTCCTATCTCGCCAGCGAGCCTGCTGTGGGCTGCAGGGGAATGGGTCTGGGCTCACTTATCTTCCCTAAACCACAACCAGCGCGGGCCTTGTGGTCAAAATACAGCCTCTAATTTCATTTTCTATCTTCAGTACATATTTATTTGAGTGTAGTTGAATGTTTTCCTTCGTTGTGATTTCATTATGGTGAAGTAATTGATACAGAGTGGAGTACATTGGGCATGACATGATTGCTGGTGCAGCGTGTGATAACGTGTGTCTGGGAGGGATGGTTCATACGGCTGTAATAGCAGGCAGAGCTTTTCATCTCCGTGTCGGATTCAAATCCCTGACATGAAATGAATTAGGAGGATCAGTCTAGCTTGTATCATGGTGGACTGACGCCCTTCACAAAGCACATTATTACTCTTGGTCCCAATTTTCACCTTTGTTGCAAACTCAGCCCTCAGTCTAAGAGCCAGAACAGACATGAAAACAGAAAATAAGCTTCCAGCTTTATCCCACAAGCTCTGGCCCCGGCCACTCAGGATCAAACAACATCAGGGAGACAGTACAGGAAAGCTTCAATTGCTTCTGTCCTGGGTGAAAACATGAAAAAGCTAAAGCCAAGGTTTAATCTTCCGGAAAGTACTGATTCAAAAATTACAGCCACTGAAATTAATAATGAATTACACTCTTACGCAGTTCTTTTGGTTTAAAATTTCCCAGGGCCTCACCTGGGAAGCCAGCCTCTTGACCTCGCTTTACGGTTTGCAACTGTACTTGCAGTTTCACAATTTACAGTTCCCATGGGGAAAAGCAAGGCAGAGATGGAATGAGATACTTCCGCAGGAACGTGGTGCAGGGGTGATGATCTGCCCCCAGCGCTGAGCCCTGACCCAGCGCTGTGCGCTGGCTGTAGTGCAACATGACCAGCAGTTTGGCCTCACAGGTTGCCCAAAATAATGAGTGTTCTCATGAGAAGACGTGGATTGCTCGACACCGGGAGGGTCACGCCTCCCAGATCCTTTGCACTACGCCAGAATCTTTTATCTGAAGCTTTCTGGAAGCGGACCTGTTGCGTGACACGTATTTATGTATGCCGGCTACAGGGGCGGCTGCCGGAACTTTTACAGGACGGCATTCAGATACAACTCATCGAAGAGCAAAGGGTTAAATTTCACCTGCTGAAACTGAAGGTAAAGCTTCTCCCTGCCTGCCGGTGGAGCTGGCCCTTAATTGCTGGTGCTCATTTCGGATAACGAAAGCCTGCTGTTTCTTCAAAGCTCTCTGCAGATTCATCATTTCCAAGCTGTGAGTTTGCACTCCTACATTTTCATAATTCAGTAATCTGTTACAGTCCACAAGGCTTTGATTTCTGCCTGTCAGCACTATGTAGATCCACGAGTTTCTGTGCACATCTCTGAACGCACGTGGTTTCGTTCGGAGGGTTTACTCTAGCCCTTGCCAGAGCCCTGGGCTGCAGCGCATTCGTGGAAACGTGGGGTTTGCATGCCTCCGGTGGGACGAGGCAGAGGCATTTGTGCTTCTGAAAACTGACTTGTCTCCTCCTGCAGACAAAAACTAACCATAACTGATGTTCAAATCGTTATAAAGGATCCAGGTCCCAGTGGCCTGAATATGGAAATGGGATTCTGGCCACTTCCTTGCCCTGTGACTCATGCAGGTCACTTAATATCCCTGTCCCTTACTTTCCCCTTTCATAAATCTCCGAACAAACTGAGGGGTGTTATTTGGGAAATGCTGTGGGATTCAGAGATGGAAATTAGTAGCATTTGATGTGCCTACAAATACGCATTACAGCTGCGACATTACTATGTAAAATGAATATTTAAACAAAATATCTGCATACAGATATCACACTCTTAAATATCTTCTGTGAAAATTTATGTTGATCTATATAAACAAAAATGGGCAACATTTGCTTTTTGCCTTCATCCCTAGAAAACCCATTTTATTGAGAACATGCCATACAGGGGCAAGGGATCTATCAGTTTGGAGGCAGCAGGTTTCCCTCAACGCTAAGACACAAATAAAACTCCATTTTTCCTAAGCAGTTGGTACAATGAAAAATGTGCATTATTACCTGTGTCTGGCAAAGGGAGACCTTGTGGGAAAAGAATTCATCAAAGAATTATAATATGCTATTATTATGCCCTTGGAAGCATAACGGGGAGCGTGCTCCAAGGTGCAGTTCGGGATGCAGGGATGGGGGTGTTATGGGTGTAAATTGTCTGCAGGTGTGAGACGAGGCCCATGGACAGTGTGGCTGCCCTCGAGGGCAGGGCGATGCAGGGCTACGTGGGCTGTGTAGCGACCTCCCGTAAATTGGCAGGTGCCTGGCTGATCCCCTCCCTCCCTGCGGTGTCTCCCCTCAGCCCCAAGCCAGGCACATACCACTCCACGTGCTGTGATTACCGCTACAGTAGGTACAGGTGGGGGCAAATACCGAGCAGCCTAGTAATAACAATCCTGATAAATAAATAAAATAAAACCTGCTTGTTTTCATCAGAATGGCAGGCTCCTGGGAATTAAAACCTGTAGCTTGTGCTGTACAGAACCTACACCTTTTTATCTCTGTGTCCTAAGATGAAATGTCTCTTTCCTGCTTTTATTTTTTTCCAACTCTGTTCTTGGACTTCAGGAATTTATCGTAGTTTGCGTGTTGCATGATGTGGGATTGTAGCTTTCAAATGCCAGCATGTAGCCTAGTGAGACAGGAGCTGCGAAGCCTGAGGGAGGGCCGGAGGAATCCTAGGAAGCACGTGCTGACCCCGAGACCCGCAATTGCTGTAGCGTCAAATGAGTCAAGAAGACTCATTTTTGGTCTAACTGTCCTGCAGTCAGCAAGGATTCCAGTAGAGGCCAATACACAAAGCTTCTGATTCCCACATCGCCTGTCTAATTCCTCCGTGTTCCTCCAGTTTCTGAGAGGGTCAGTCGTGCTGTGCCCTGACTCTTCACTGAAAGTGGAGGCCAACGGACTTATCCCTGGAGTTGTGGGTGGCAAAGGTTAAGAGCTGGAGAGGGGTGGATGGCTTGTTGCTCTACCTGTTTCTGCATTCCTGAACACCACGTACATGCCTGTACACAAGCATCGTGGTAGCTCCGTAACCCTCAACAGCTCTTGTCAGCATTAACAGAAGCTACATTGCACTTAGCATGTGTTGTCCAGCCTGAGTTCCAGCTGGACCCTCAGGGCTTTTACCCTTGCACACTCACCTGCAATATTTCATTGATCTACCAGCCATGGTTTCTAGGTGATCATTGGCAAACTTCACGTCAAAACCCCAAGGATTTAGTTGTCAGAGGTTGGAGTCAGAGGGTCTCTGGGTGAAGCTCCAGGCGCTTCCTACTTGGGGAAAGGATGTGCCCATGGAAATACAAAGCCCAGTGCTGCGTATTGGGTTTGTCCTAGGTGACAGTGCCGCTGCGACGGTAACTCGCCATCTCGCCGTGATAAGTAAATGACATCACGGGGTTAAACCTTTAGCAAGACTTCAAGTTTATTATAGTAACAACTTCTACTGGCATCTGGCACGTAACAGAGACGCATGAAATCTTGTGTAAGTATGAGAAACATTAACAAAGCAAATTGCCTCTGCTTGGGTGTGTTTCAGAAGCCCTTATTCCACAGTTGTCCTACATCCTACACTATATATATGATTGCTGCGGTTTGTAAACTCTCTTCACGTCTGCATTCAAATAACAACCTCTGGTCTAACTAAGGGGGAATATTTCATGATGTCCCAAGCATTGGCAGTGACATTAAATGATCTTCTGCAGCAGGAAAGAGGGAAATAAAATACCAGCCTTGACAGCACACTCCCTTAAACTGCTGCACGATGAATGCGGTCCACGAGGACTGCTCCGCTTTGAAAAGTATTGTGCACCGTTGTGTCTAGGTGCAGACCATTTCAGAGGAGGAAGTGTGCCAAGTGACCGCTGAGCCTGACATTTTAATAAGGGAAATATCTCATTTTAACTGTCTGTAGGTTATTTCCCCCTGAGGCTGATACTTACTTTATTTTTTCATATAAAGGAAACGGGAGAGCTATCAGCAGCTGCAACCAGTTGACATTTTAAGGCAAACTCCTATAGTATATAGCAGAAATACAGTATTTGCTTAACACTGTATTAATAAATATATACTTACTTATACATTCTCTGATAAGGTCTTCAAAGGCATAATGAAA
>NW_010247237.1:400-12206 GCF_000690775.1 Eurypyga helias | reverse complement strand
GCAGTGACCTATTTCTGCCTACTCTGGCCGAATGGGCTTTGCTCCTTGTTCTGTGTAAGCAGCCAGTGTCTCCTCGTAGATATTCCGTTGGTAAGGAAGGGACCAACGTGTGATGTACCTCAGGTCCCAGCATCAGCCTTCTCTGCCAAGCTTCAGACTCCATCTCAGCCTACACTGTCCACCCTCATGTTAACTCCTCCTCTTCTCACACCTGCTTCCTCCTGTTTCTCTGATTTTCCCTTGCGTTACAAGACTACAACCATGGAGCGTCCCGCCGATAGCATCCCCTTGCTGCTGCGCACTATCGCTCCGAGGACTGGTGTTTTCAGAGCCAGTGCAGTCATTTGTCTGCCCAGTCTCCAGTAAAATGTTGTGTTTCAAAGCTGTAAGGAGACTTGGAAAGTTAAACGTCAGTTTAACTTCGTGAGAGCCATCTGGGTCACAAGTTGTGCCTGCCCTCAGCAGGACAGGATGACAGCTGTTTATGGTACTCCTGCTGCTTTCCACCATATCGGTCAGGCAGGATTTGCATTACCTCGTCATTCCCTTCTGAACAGCAGGAGACCCTTGGAGACAGGATCTAACACCCACCTCCAGCAGCGACCAGTGCCAGCTGCTTCAAAGAACTGACTGTTTGGCAGAACTGCTGCAAGTGCTAGGTGGTAATTTGGTATTTCCAAGGGCCCTTCTTCAGTCCCCTAACATCCTGCTTTAAGACTTAAAGCAAAAAGTTCAAGGTTGGGGTTTTTGTTGTTGTGTTGGGTTTTTTTTTTCCCCTTTCTGTTTTTTCCCCGGGGTTTTTTGGTGGGTTTTTTGTTTATTTGTTTTGATTCACTCTGTATCTAGTCATGATCTCAGACTGAAAGGGATTTTCATGTGTATTATCTTGCATACTTCTGCTGTACTTCTGCACCTTCTTAAGCACCTTACCCAGAAGCTTATTCTTTCCTTCTGTCTACTCTTCACATTTTCCTGTTACTTATTTTTTGGTCCAAACTCTGTAACTAGATATGATCAAAAAGTGGCATTGGCAAAAACAAACAAACAAACAAACCCCCAACCAACATGTAGAAGTTCTTCTGTTGAATTAGTTTTCAATTCAAACTCTGTCAAAAAAAATCGTGCATTGGGTGTTTTGATGTAGAACATGCCTGAAGGAGGCAATGTATGCTATGCTATATTCTGCATTTTCCCCTTTGGAGGTTGTATATTCTGTTTCAGTACACAGGTGTAGCACAGATGAAAACCCTGTACACACAGAGCTACCAGTGTTTATCCAAATTTCTGGAAGCTAAATTCTCTCTTATTCCACCGTTTCATTCTGCTCCTGAATGGTAGCTTTTGTTGCATACGTCCTTCCTGAGACACATAAAAACCCCAACCTCATCTTTAATGTCAGTATAAGAGATGGATTTTATGTTCCGTAGGTTCCAGTTGCTTACTCAGTTATTACGCTCAGATGCTCAGTGGTGAGCTCTTTGTTGTATGCTACAAATTCCTTGAAAGTGTTACTGTTTTGTGATCTGGAGGATTTACAAAATACTTTTACTTGACCTCTATCACACCAGGACATTTCTTGTTGCCTCTGGCATGCAGCACTGGTTACTGTATTGACTGGATTATTGGGCATTTGATAAACCTGATAAAGCACTTCCCAACATCTGTGGAGCGTTAGAAGACACAAGTTAATCCTGACATTGTGGGATGATAATTTTTTGGTGGGTTTTTTTAGACTGATTCCTTGAAATCAGCCTTCATGCTGGAACGAAGTGATAGCTAATTAAGCACTGCAGTTCTCAAGCAGGGATTACAGAAACCATGGCCATTTAGCATGAATGACAATATAGTGAGACATTTCCCCAGCCAGTTTTCTCAGCCAGACCTGTAACTGTGAGGCAGGGAGGATGGTTTTCTCTTCTAAAGCAGGACATTCCCTTGTGCTGCTCTCCTCTTGTCCTCTTGCTGGCTAGATTTCTGAAACTATTATGGTACTTCCACTGTGTTTGTAAAATAATTAGAATTAACATTAGAAGAAGTGAAGAGGGATGAGAAAACCTGAAATAGAACTTGATATGAATTGACATCTAGGAGCTATATTGATTTATATTCATTGAGAAATATAATCTAAATACAAAGAGATGGGAGCTAACAACATGTATAACTTCAAATAGGTTATAATATTAGCTTTGCCTTTTACTTTCCATATCACTCCTGAAATTTGAACGGCTCTTTTGCATTCCTGGCCTTGTCGTGCTACTTCAGACAGTAGAGGCCTTGTTGTGTCTGGTTCTGGATGAAGTGATAGGATCAATTTATAAACATTAATCAAATAAATTAAAAAATTAGAAAGTAGTGGGTTTTGACAGAGGATGTGTTCACGCTTGGACATTAGTTAATGAGTTTCCTGTGCATATCCATTTGGAGTGTCTTGACATCCATTTTATAGCAGTGAGGCTGCAAACTGTGTGACGGTGCTGCGATGGTGACTGGGAACCCCCTTAGGTCTGCCTTGGTTCAAAGGCTCTGCTGTGCCTAACAGCGTCCGTCCTCGGGAAGGACATATCCCATACTTCATTCAGCAGCAATGTAATGTCTGAAACGCTGATTTTGAGAGATGTTGAGCAACTCCTGTCATTAAATTACGGTTAGAGCACTCAGTATTTCCCAGGAATGGCCCCTGGGGATGGAGAGTGAGAGTGAAGATTCACACCTCTATTTTAGGCAGCATTAGGCAACTAATTGAGTTGTGTTTGAACAAAGTCAGAAGCCTGATTCCCTTACGGAGCCAGCAGAGAAAAATAAGGTATCTTTGGGGATGCCTCTGATTCAGAATGTCAAAATGTGCCTAGAAGAAACACACCCTATGGAAAAGGGTCATTATCTTTAAAAGTCAGGCTTCCATGATGGTCTTTTTTGGGCTCCAAGATCTGTTTCCAGTCTCAAAAATCTTATTCTAGGTAACTTTCCAAAAGTCTAAGAAAAGTTTTAGAAGCAGTATCCAACCTCCATGCCTCAACTCCCAGTGCAAGTGCAAGACACACAAATGTCTTCGTAATAAAAAATTGACCTAAAATATTGAAAAAAAGGTCAGGTTTAGGAAGAGAAATGTTATTTAGCATGCTTGCGGGAGCATGTGGCAGATTTCAGTCACCACAGCTGCCTTGTGAAGTGTCAGCTGTCGTATCTAGGGGGAGAAATTGTGGATGTCTCCTGCCAGCATGGAGTGACCAACGCTGGATGGTTACACGGAGGAACATTAAACGCGTGGCAGCCTCTGCGAACTGAGATAGCTGCAGGTGCCGAATTTTATTCCAGCAATGGGAAAGTATAACTTTGAGTAAGTGGGTTGTTAGTGACCGATTCTTTGGCAGCCCAACAATGGCACAATGAGATTAAACAGATGTAATGATAATTTGTCTGCAAGTATCAGTTTACTTTCCATTAAAAAATATGGTAGCTCTTCAAGCCGAAATGTGGATTTTAAAAGAACAAGGGGTCTGTTGGAAAAAGAGGTTTTGAAGCGGCAAATAACTACTGGCTAACATTTGGACTAGCATTAGGCAGTGTTTTCTGTTCCTCATTGGGAGACACGGCTCAGTTGGCGAGCTGAGCCGCTGTGGGCTATTTTTCCTTTCATTGTAATTTTGTCTCATCTTGGACACAGTCCTCCTAGTAAAGGACTTCACATTTGAACAAATTGCTTCTCAGCCTGAACCGTCCAACACAGAAAAGAAAAAAATGACCAGATGCTTGTCTTTTTCCCAGAGGGAAGAGCGCAGTGGTCTAACAGTCAAGTTTGACATACCTAATCAGCAGTTCAAGCCCTGGCAGTCATTCAAGGGGGAGATAATGTAGACTTGATATTTTGGCTGGGGACTGGATGGTGTAAAGAATTAGGCATGGGCACAACAGTTTCCAAAGGGAGGTGACAGGCGATGAAAACAAAATTGGTTCAGTGGTGTAATTTGTTGTCACCATGACTGCTCTGAGTTCACTGGGTGTCGGGACAGGTGTCTTGTGAACCATGACATGAGAAAATCCAGAGGAAAGCAGAAAAGAGGCTTAGCTAGTGAAGCTGGCGGAGGGCGATCTGCTCTGCACCGCCCTGGTTTAACCCATGCTGAACGTTGCACCAGGCCGGTCAGGCAACATTTGTGTGAGGGACGTGAGAGGATCTCACTAGCTTGGACGGTCCGTAGGCAGTGGGAAGGAGTTTTCCCAAAGTGATCCATAAATGCACCCTTACATAAGTGCAGCGGTATGGCTCCAGGCCTCATTGCAGGCACCTCCTCTGCCTGTAATAGCCTTTTTGATCCCATAATTACACACTGTGAGTGCTGTCACTCTTCCTGCTGCTTTCCACAGGGACGGGTTCGAGGCCAAAACAAAACAGCCAAGAGCAAAACTGGGTGTGTGACTTCACTTCTGTTACCGACAACATCCTGGGACCAGCGGTAATGCTGGCACAGGATTCGAAGTACTGCAGTAAAGGTGTAGCCCCTTCTACAGGAGGTTGGGAGTGGGAGGATAGCGTGATTGTGCAACCTCACCCACAAAGATTAGGTGTTGTCACAGCGACAAGTGTGTCCTACGCTGTCAAAATCAGCTGCAAGGGACTGGAGTGCCACATGTACAAGCGTATTGGGTCTGTCATTTAACAGTAAGGCCTTGCCAACTGTGAGTTCAGCTGCATCTAGTGGAAATCGCCATCTCTGATTTATAAGAATTGCAGGCACTTTCTTACAAAATTTCTGGCAGTTAAATGTAGAGGTCATAAATGATTTTCTTATCATTTAATATTAGCTATAAAATATCCATGTTTTAATGTATTATTGTAGCATTAGCTGTACTCCTCTGAGACCTGCTATTGACTGAGAGTCTGATTTAGAAAAGCTTTTCAGCTCTTGCTTCCTTTTGCTCTTGTGACTGATCTGTTGACATCAGTGGGTCTTGTCTGATTCTTCTAAAATCAGACATGTCCCTAAGACTCTTCATGGAATCACAGGATGGTTTGTGTTGGAAGGGACCTTAAAGACCATCCAGTCCCACCCCCTGCCATGCGCAGGGACACCTTCCACTAGACCAGGTTGCTCCAAGCCCTGTCCAGCCTGGCCTTGATTATGTCGTTTGACAATCTGTCTATGAGTAAATTCTGTGTCCTGCTAGTTGTATAAAAACGGCTTTGTTTCCAAACACAGGGGTCATCTGGCTGAATATGAGGGTCAACGGAAAGGACTAGGCTATTCCAGAGTTTGGTTCACCTCATCCTAAAGGAGCTGCCTAAGAGGGGTGCATTGAAATTGTGGGTTTTTTCACTCTATTGACTGTAATGAAGAACCTCAGTTGAGTAGGTCAGGTGTAGACATCTGCATTTTACATGCCAAAAATTTAAGGCAAAAGAACATTGTCAGGATTGTGCCAGAACATGGGGAATCCAGCTGTTGCTGTCAGCACTGTCGCTTGTCTCCTGCGGCAGTTAAGGACAACGGGTTAGTGATGATAAGAGTTTGGTCATTCCCTTCTCTGGGGAGCAGCAGCATTTGCTGAGGATGAGGATACAGTGAGGATGAGGATTGGCTCTGAAGCCTAAAAAAATCACAATATCCATGAAGGGGGTGCACAGGTTCCTGAAGGGAAATCAGTGCTTGCAGGGATAGGTGCTTGTGGTGGGAAGGACTAGATAGGGCTCTAGGAGTCTGTCTTGGGAGCGGGTTGGCTCGGAAAGCTTTGCTCCCTGGAGACCTGAGTACAGAAAGGGCATCTGGAAACCAGAAAACACACTGAACTGGCTCCTGATAGCTGTCATAAAATGAATGTTGTTTCCAAAATCATTAGGAATGAAGCAAATTCACTGTTACAGGCTCACCCTATGTAAACATGAGGACTTCTCACAGGGTGGACCCTGATTTCAGTGAACCGTGGGGACGTGACCCTGTGTTGGGCACAGGTGTAGACTTCAAGATAACCTTCAGCAAGAGAAGCTGTGCTTTTTGCAGAGGGAGGCATGAATTGCTGAATTTTTGTAGCATGTGCTGGCACAAGGTACTCTGGACTTTGCCCTCACTCTCTTTAGGGAAAACAAATCTTTCCAGGAGACTTCAAAACTGCTTTAGGAGAAGAAACATCTTGGCAATCCATCAGAGAACATAATGCACCAGAGGCACCTGAACATCTGATGGTAAGTCACTGAGAATTTCACAGCTACATTTTACTCTGAAAGAAGGTCACCTTCATGAATTTATAAGGCTGAGCTGACTCCCACATGGCTTGATGTCCAGAAACGTCCACAGTTCATGCAGCAGGGACAGTCCCCACTTGCGTAAGAACAGAGAATTTGGCAGTTTTTGTTTGTGATCCTCTAGAGGAATGCCAGTTGTACCTTCATGTAACTTCTAGAAAGAAAAGTTTTCCTAAGAAAATGCCCGTCTGGAATTATAATGAGGATCAGTGAAAATGGAGGAGTGCTGACCTTGCGAAGAGCCGTGTGTGCACTTTGCAGGGACATCTCTCGCTGCTTGTGCTTGATAACTTTGAGAGCATCTTGGCTGCTGAAGTCCAGGATCATCAAAGGAGGAATGACCGGCATCTTGAAAACTTCGGATATTGCAGCAGACAAGCCATTTAATCCTATTTGTTACAGCAGATTTACTGTCCTTTGTTCAAGTTATAAAGTTGTTGTGGGAGGAGAGGGGAAGAACGCGTTTATTCTGATGAAATAAGGGAGATAACAGGACGGTCCAAAATACAGCTGCATCCCGATAACCTGAAAAGCAAACTTGAGGAGAAATACGGCCGATATCCCCATATTCTGCCATTCCTGAGTGTGGTTGCAGCAGTTGTGAAGCCTGTGTAACGGATCAGCAACTGCCCCTTGCTAGGTGAGGCTGCCTCTAAAGTTGGAGCTTGGGCTGAGGGCGCACGTGATGGGCAAAGGGCTCTCAGGAGCAGCGTGGATGTATGGCACAGGCGAGCCGTCACCTTCTCCCAGCGCCGAGAACCAGGGATAGTGCTGGACTGAGCGTGCTCAGCCACAGCGGATTTGAGAGCACAGAGGAGATGTGCTCGTGGGATGCCCCATCGCTGGCAGCATCCTAGTGGATGGTGACCTTTACCTGCAGCGGTGTGACCGTGTCATGGCTCAGGGTGGAGTTATTTCAGCCTAGGTGCCGCACGGATGCTTCTTCAGAAGCTGCTCGGTGCACGGGAGAATGTGATCCAGTGCAAGGACTGCGCAGAAGAGCAACAACATTTAGGTTTAGCAGCTTGACTCACAAGTGGGAAAACAGAAGCGGTGATTAACCTCTAATCACAGGAAAACAAGAACTTATCATACGGAGTTAGACCTAGATTTCTCAAGGCAGCAAATCCAATACTCTACTCTAGAGGAGGGTGAAGCCGCAGATGCGCTGCTTCCTTCAAAGAATGTGCTGAGGCAATTGAAGAGTAGTTGTTTGTCCTGCCAAAGGAAAAGCGTTCTCTTTTTTGCGTGAAAACTAAAGACTCTTTATCTTGTCTGTCTAATAAGCTCCTTAATTGTAAGCCATTTAGTTAATTTAAGGTTCTTTGTAAGAGGGACTAAATTCTTCTCTGAGGTAATTTTTGCCGTAATCCTGGAGTAACATCAATGCAGCTGTTATTGTGGCTACTTAATGCTTACACTAAGGAAAACTGTGAGCTAAACAAAAAGAACAAAAATTAAGTTAATGATAACAAGAAACTCTGTACGGTTCATTAGGTGGCACTTCATAATGGAAAGATGCTACAGACATGGCATTTGATCTTTAAAAGCATCCCCGCTGTCCCTGCGAGGAGGAGGTGTGCTTGGCAGCGGGGGGAGGTGGCAGGCTGCGCGTGCAGGGGCTGGGACACTGGGAGGAGGAGGGTCACCGTGTTGTCACCCAAGAGCCAGCTTGGAACAAGGAGCCCGCATCAGGGAGAGCAGCACGGTGAGGGTTGGTGGGAAGGAAACCAGGTAGGAAAGGAGGAAACTTCACTGCAGCTTAGTTTGACTTGCACCAATTTTCTAATTATGTTTAAAAGGCACTTAAGTAAGTGTGATGAAATTATGTGTTCTGATCTACTGCATAGTTGGGTGAATTCATAAAGGTGTATAAAATATTCCTTGTAACAAATGAAAGGGGAGTGGTAATTCTGGAGAACAAAATTACATGAGAAGGAGGTAATTGCACATAATCTTACACAGGATAATAGTACCTTAAACATGGTTGTTGGGATGTAAAAGTCAGTAAAAGAAATGTTCAAGTTTTTGAACAGGTCTCTTGAGGTAGAAGGAACCAGATCCTAGAAAAAGAGGTAATGTGTTACAGAGTAAATTTTGCAGCCTTCTGCCTGGAGTAGTCCATTGAGCACTGCACATCATGAGGGTTAGAGAGGGAAAAGCCTGCTTGTTCGTACCGGGTGAGAGGTACAGAGGAAATCATACATGATGGAAAGCACCACTGCGGAGCTGAACTCCTATGGCCTTGGGGCAGACTCCACGGTGCCAATCAGAGTATGGTCTGTAGGCAGTGACGGGCGGATACGAGATCCTCTTTCGTGGACAGGAATGGAAATCTCCTCCTGCCTAGCGAGTGCTTTTAACCCCTCACCTTTAAGGGTCACACTCGCTCTTAGAAGTTCTCAGCCTGTGAATCTCCAGGTCTTTTCTGGCACGGTAGAAAGGATGGATTTTGGCAGAGAAGGCAGCAGGACATACAGGAGAAAATGTATGTGCAAAAACGCCTGTTGGCAATAAGCCTAAGAGTAAACTCAGTGTTTCGGGTTCTTTTTTTTAATCTCAGTTGCAGGATCTACTGCAGCTTTTAGGATCCAACTTGAAACCTTCCCTAGGGCTTGGCTCTGGGGCTCTAAGCAGAACAGCAAGCCTTTTCCATAGCCGCAGGGAAGGAGCAGCTGGGCAAGTCAGGTAGTTGCAGCCCACCTTGCCATGTCAGGATGCAGTGACTGCCTGGGCAGTTGTTCCTAAGATTTTACCGGTCTCTGTATCCCCTGACTTCCCTAAAGACCAGCGATGCTTACTTCCACTGATGTAGAGCCTATTTGTTTTAAGGCACACACCAGCCTTTTATCCCTCAGGATCTGCATTCAGATGGAAAGCAAAATAGGAGTTCAGTGGTGAAAACCTGCTCACCCATTTGTGAAGCTCATAAACCCCCAGTGCACAGCGCAGCACAATTGGCAGTCTGTTCCTGAAGAAGCTCAAGGCAAAAATAAGAGAGATCACGTATCAGAAGAAAGCACAGCACTTGCCCATTTTCTGCTCGATTCGCATCAGTTCCGTTTGTCCTCCTCTCACATTCACTCAGAAGTTGGGAAAAGTACACAATTGCCATATAACTCAGCCGGGCAGCTTGAGAGAGAACAGCTGCTTCTAATACTCTGTCTTTGCTCATTGTTTACTTTCACATTTTACAGTTCAGCAAGAATTACTGTGTTTTCACTACTAGAATACATGCAAAAGCTCAACGGAAAACCAAGGCACCGAACTTGCAAGCTGCAACGCGAAAGCGCTCAGTGACACCGTGAAACCGCTGAGCTGCAGTGGCATGGTTGTACCAACAGTCCCGCTTACTCCGTACGCCTCAGGCTGAACACTCCAGATTTTATATGTCTTTTTTTTATAAATTAGAAAATTTGCCAGCTTCACCCTGACCACCTTTTGCCCCTCAGGCTTCACGCAGCACACAGTCGTGCCGGGTGTTAGATTCCAGCCCAGGCTGTTGGTGTTCTTGGTCACACAGACTTTCACCCGGGGACGTTCCCCGCACTTTGAAGTCAGTCGTGTTGTTTCGTAGGAAAAGGTCCGCTCCCCAGAGGACTGGTACAATCTCAGAGAGGAACTTCCACCTCAGCATGGCCACAGGTTGTCAGACGATCACCATGTGTTGTTCTGTGTGTTCAAACAGAGGGTCTTGGCCACGTACTGGCAGAAGTCTTGGTTCTGTTTGAAACAGAAGCCTGCGTTTGCTCATCTTGCAATTTCCTTGGAGCCAAATCCGTATTTGGAGTTAGACCTTTTTCCTATTTATAAAATTAGACTTTGCAGGATGAAAAGTGTTTCTGCTACGGGAGCAGCCATTCAAGGAAAGGCTGATTTTGGGAGGGCGGTTTTTAGAAACAGCTTCTGAAGAACCACTTGGAGCTCACACTGAGAATAATGTTGTGTGGCACTGCAGAATTATGGAATTGCATGTTGGAACGTGTCAGGAACGTGGAAAGGAGAAAACCCACCCCAGCTACAAATGCCTGCTGCACACAGTCTTTTCCCTTTCAATAAGGGCTCCTCTCTTTTAACCTTCATGATAATGGACCAGATGCAACTTTTATCACGCAGTTCTCACACTGCAGAGTAAGAACACTTACTGAGAACAGAAGATGGAGCAAGTCTCTTCAGAGAAAATCCCTTTGTGCATCTGTGGGAGTCCAGAGCACGGAGGTAACTGACCACCAGTGAGAAAGTCATCACTGTGAGAGCTGCATTGAACACTCAGGCTGTAATTTTGGTGCACATGCGGAAGTAGTGATGGTGCTACTGAGAGCAGGGAGAAGCAGGTCACAGAGGAAGTGAGGAAAAAAACCAAAACATGAATAAAAGCAGAGAACAACAGTGGCAAGTTGCAGATAAACAGCAACAAGTGCCAAACACACAGCCTTTGCAGAAAGGGAGGTCTCGCAAAGCCAGCGCAGAGGGTCTGGTGTGTAACAGCTCCTGGGGACAGCAACGGGAGCCCCCTTAAGAGCAAGCGGGGGTGGTGGAGCAAGGTCGGTCCATTGTGAGGAACAAGGTGGCAGGGTGCCTTCCCCAGGGCCCTCGATGCCCTTTCCCTGCTCTTGCCCTGATGTCTGGCCTGGGCTGTTTCTAGAGAGAAGCCCCCCATGTGCAGCAATCTGCAGGCCGGTAATGAAGGCATTTCCAGGAAGGCTTGTGCCTGACCAGTGGAAATTTGCTCAGTCCATTCGTTGCCTGAGCTCCTCGGCTTCCACTTCCTACCCAACATGCGGTTTTCCAGCAGCCAAAAAGTTCCTGAAACGCTTTTGGCAGCTTGGTATGTTGGGCTTGCAGGAAAAGCAGGTGGAGAGCGGCCAAGTAAGCTGTACAAGGTTGGGGTTCCTCTGCTGCTGGCAGTGCTTTTGCTGCTGCGGAGATCACAGTTTGACCTAAGGCATGACACGCTCTAATTAAGACAAAGCAACGATCGCAGGCTGAGCATATTGGTTTGCTGCTTATTTTAAATTATTCTTGCATAAAGTCATGCTGAATGGGAAAGTCAAGATCCCAGAAGAAAAACATCCGAGCTGCAGGCTTCTGTCTGGGATTTGCATCCTGTTTCCCCTGAGGTGTGCTTTATATAACGTTGGAGCTGTTGATTCGCACTCATCCGAAACTCATGCTCACGAGGAGATGCAGCCAGTACCAGCACCATGGTGGCATGTCCTTTCTCAGCAGGACAAGGTTCCCTTTTAGCTGCTCTGGATCCCACATCCTGAGCCCTGGCGTTTCTTTCTTAGGAAGCGTGGGTGCCGATCCTCAGCTGGGGGGGACTTTTCCAAGGGCAGGGAGTGACAGGACAAGGGGTAACGGGTTTAAACGGAAAGAGGGAGATGGAGATGGGGCATCAGGAAGGAATTGTTCCTGGAGAGGGTGGGGAGGCACTGGGACAGGTTTCCCAGAGAAGCTGTGGATGCCCCATCCCTGGAAGTGTCCAAGGCCAGGCTGGATGAGGCTTGGAGCAACCTGGGCTATGGAAGGTGTCCCTGCCCATGGCAGGGGGTGGGACTGGGTGGG